>NC_134837.1:256257401-256291448 GCF_004210375.1 Tachypleus tridentatus | reverse complement strand
AAAACTATTTTGTGCCAACATATACAACTAAACTCAGGAATTTGTAGTTCAGTGAAGACAAAATTAAGTGTCTTATGAAATTCAATATGTATTACCACTTGTTTTATACGCGTAAATAAACAATATAATCCGTGGTTCGATTCTCTACAGTGGACAGAGTGCAGATGGCTCACAGATAAGTTAGCGATGTACCTGAAACAAACAAACAATATACGTGCCACAAGATAAAATTATTACTGTCTTCTGTTGTCTTTGTTTACGACCTTACAACTAAAAATTCGGGGCTCAATTCTCCAGGATGGGCAGAGTTCAAATCATAGAACGACGACCTATTATCTTGGTGACCTACAGTGTATGATCTATTAATCGTATCAGTTTGAAAAAAAAAAGTTTATTTTGCGTTTATTTCTGTTTATTCGAAATAATCAAAACGTCATGATTTGAAGCACTTAAGAAATAAACTGTGTTTACATTCTAATTTTGTACTTTTGTTTACTTCGTGTTACACTGTACACAAGATTTATCTTACAATTTTAATAAAACTAGTGAGACTAGAATTAAGAGATGTTTGTTCTTTTACCTTGACAAAAGATGTGGTTTTAAACTGTAATAAGAATATTTTGAAGGTCCATCAGGAATTTGGATATTTATATCACTTCTTTTCCACGTTACAATTTGTAGGCCAATAGTCTTGCTGCTACACTAGAAAAGAAACAGATCCTTCGATAAGACAGTAGCAGAATGGAAACAGAAGGTTGATGACCTTTCTGGTGAACTGGATGCTTCCCAGAGAGAATGCAGAGACTATTCCACAGAGTTGTTCCGGATGAAGACTTCATACGAGGAGGGTCAGGAACAATATGAAGCTGTTAAACGAGAGAACAAAAACTTACAAGGCAATAAGTTTTTTACTTGCTATGAAGTTTAAAATCTCCAATCTTGACAAAACCTAAAAGAATTAAAGCAGCTATGAATAAAGGAGATCACATTCTGACAACATTAGTGTGTTTTAAAATAGTATGGACAATATTTCTATTTTTTCTTCCCTTTGCACCAGCTCAGTGGTAAATCTGAGGGCTTATAAAGATAGAACTCAGGGTTCTATTCCTTCAGTTGGTAGAGCATAAATGATCCACTGTGTAGCTTTTTGTTTAACTATTAAGTAAGCAGCCATTTGTATATCAGCAAAGTAAATGCATATTTATCGAATTATTCAATTATGTACCAGCTAATTAGTACAGAGGGTTAAATCTACATTACCCGCTCAGTCTTTGTGTATTTCAATATTCCTTGGAAGTCTCTTTTTGATAGTGTTTTCCACCAAGTTAGTTTATTACTCAATGAAACCTCTTTATATTAGATGAAATCAAGGATCTTGTTGACCAGCTTGGTGAGGGTGGTAGGAACGTCCATGAACTGGAGAAATCCAGGAAGAGGTTAGAGATGGAGAAGGAAGAACTCCAGGCAGCTCTGGAAGAAGCTGAGGCCGCCCTGGAACAGGAGGAGAACAAGGTGCTACGCGCTCAGCTTGAACTTTCTCAGGTTCGCCAGAGAGATTGACCGCAGGATTCAGGACAAAGAGGAAGAGTTTGAGAACACAAGGTTTGCATCAGATTCAACAATGGTTATAAATACTTAATTCTAATTACCACTGTTTCGATGGTTCATCCGCTCAAAATATACTTTATCGACATTTGCTTTCCGTATTTTTTTAACATTGCGCAGAGAATCTGAAAAACAAATTATCCGTATGTCACTGCAGGAAGAATCACCAGCGAGCCATTGACTCCATGCAGGCCAGCCTGGAAGCCGAGGTCCAGGGGCAAGGCCGAGGCCTTACGCATGAAGAAGAAGCTGGAGAGTGACATCAATGAGGTTGGAGATTGCCCTGGACCACGCCAACAAAGGCCAATGCTGATGCTCAGAAGAACATCAAAAGGTACCAACAACAAATCAAAGAACTTCAACAAGCAGTGGAAGAAGAACAGCGAGGACGTGATGAAGCCAGAGAACAATACGCCATGGCTGAAGGCGTAGCCACGCCCTCCAGGGCGAACTGGAGGAAAGTAGACAACTTCTGGAACAGGTGAGGCGTCATCAATTCACTACTTGATTCACGTTCAAACAGATAGTGGAATTAAGTTGTCCAATCGTAACATCCGCTGGTCTTTTCTAAAACTAACGAATTGTGATACGAAGAATTAGAACAGAAGGAATAGAGGTCTGTTAGCAGAATACAGTCGAAAGTCTGTGAAGTTACTTTAGATTCTACTGAAAGATCAATATCTAAACAAAGGTTTGTTTTAAATTACTAACATTTGACTCGATAATACTATGATTCATTTCACTCGCCGTTTCTGGAGATAGAATTTTATAAATTTAATCAACCTGTTTTTTATTTTATTTTTGTATACAAGGCTGACCGCGGGCGACGTTCAGCAGAGACTGAACTGGCCGATGCCCACGAACAGATGAACGAGCTGTCCGCCAACTCTGCATCTCTCTCTATGGCCAAAAAGAAGCTTGAAGGAGAAATGCAAGCTTTGCAAGTAAGAGGAGACATTTTATCTAATCTTACTTAAACATAGTGGTTTGTTTTAGTCGGAATAACTTATGGGGAGAGTGCTTGACTTTATAAAACACAATATGAATTCGAATTTGAATTACCTCTGCTTTTATTATGAAATATAAGACTTGTCATCACATACATGTAGGTCTTAGAATGATATAAATGTAGTAACAGTTGTGGATTAACGTTATAAAACTAGACCAGCAACCTTCGTTTGATATCTACTAACACGTCAATGGTTTCTTTAGGCTGATTTGGACGAGATGTTGAACGAGGCCAAGCAGTCTGAGGAAAAGGCCAAGAAGGCCATGGTGGACGCTGCTCGCCTTGCCGATGAACTCAGAGCAGAACAGGAACATGGTCAACAACAAGAGAAAATGCGCAAGGCGATGGAAGGTCAGATGAAAGAACTTCAAGTCCGTCTTGACGAAGCCGAGGCTGCTGCTTTGAGGGGCGGGAAGAAAATCATTCAGAAATTGGAACAGAAGGTTCGATATGTTACTGGTTTGATCATTCGAACTTTAAGGTGGTCACATTCATGAGCTAAGCAGTAGTGATACATTAAAAAAACACGCATATGATTTTAGAAAACAGCACAATGGAAAGAAAGGCTGGTTATTGTACATTAAGGTTCCGTTACTTGAGAAACAGGGCATGGCCTAGTGGTTAGCTTGCCAGGCTGTGGATCCGAGGGTCTAAGGTTCGCATCTTATTGCCGTGAAAGAAAATTGCGTTGTTTTTGGGCCGCAGATGCGTTAAAATAGTAACAGTCACGTTCCACTATTGGAACAGAGAAACCCGAGAGTTAGTGGTGGGTGATGTTTAAATGATTCCTCTCTTGTCTTTCAATTCAAAATTATTAACGGCTAGCAGCAGATAAGCCTTTTATAGCCTTGCTCAAATATCCGATAGAAATAAAATAACTTATTAATCGAGACATGATGTCGAGGCAGTTAACGAGTTTCTCTTGTTATATATAACATTATATAGTTTCGCTTTGTTTGAGGGTTTTATGGTGAAAACTAATATATGGTCCAGTATAAATTAATGATGTTTCGTAACTGTTCCCTTATGCTCAACCTTTATTAATCAGCACAACTGTTGACTATGTATAGGTTCGCGAACTGGAAAACGAACTAGAAAACGAACAGCGCCGTCATGCGGACGCTTGCAAGAATTTCAGAAAGGGCGAACGTAGAATCAAAGAGCTTCAATTCCAGGCTGACGAAGATCGTAAAAACCACGAGCGAATGCAAGACCTAGTGGACAAATTGCAACAGAAGCTGAAGACCTATAAGAGACAGATTGAGGAAGCTGTAAGTATATGAACATTTTAAATGGCATGGAATGTAATCCAAAATCCAACTAGTTAAGTCACCTAGACCACACAGCGTTGACGAAAACAAAACGCTAGAGTTTTTAAACTTTAAATATTTTCAATAACCCGAAAGCAAGACCTTGTTATTCTTGAACACGTATAAGCCGAGATGGTCACTTTGTATAATACCATATGTGGCTGGCACACATTATAATTACAAAGACACATAACTTGTGTAGATATGGCAATATGTAGCTAAAGATAAGAGGATGCACCCTCGCTCCTGAGGATTTTATTCTCAAATACTATCCACCTCTGTCCACTAGGAGGAAATTGCTGCTTTGAACCTGGCCAAATTCCGCAAAGTTCAACAGGAACTGGAGGACGCTGAGGAGCGGTCAGACATGGCCGAAAATGCCCTTGCCAAATTACGTGCCAAGAATCGCAGTTCCGCCAGTCGGGGAGTAAGCCAGGGTAAGTGAACGGCTGGTGTTTTTACAGCCCATTTACGATAAAATAAATTCAGTTTAAAAGCAAACACAGGGCACGACAACTGCTCTGGAGTTACAACCATAACAATTATTATTGTAACAAACGGCTTATATAAATAGTTTTCCAACTACTAGCTCTGGATTGAGCAAAATGCGTCGTCAGCAATTAAACCGATTACACGGTTTGCTTATTGGACTTTTTATAGCAAATAGTAACATGGCAGAAGAAAACATCAAGACGTAAATTCAAACTTAGAAACAAATAGAATTATAATAAAGAAAAAATATTTTTATTGAAAGCGGGGTCCGTTAAAGGCCCATTAACTCTATTTCTTCTCTGTTACATTTAGCGTTGAATCCATGGATTATCAGTGTATTTTTTATATGTATGGGTTTTACCACCTTTGGCTGAAGTAACAAAACTATGTTTTTATTTATTTATTTTTGTAACTTCGAAAATGGTGAGTTTACGTATTTTGTTATTTTCTTTCAGCCTGTAATGAAGCCCGGTCGTCTAACTAAAACGGTAGCAGATTTTGAGTAATCTTTGTCTCACCTTTGTGTATCATCCGTAAGTTGCTCAGCTTTCTGTGATAATTTATTGTATTATCGTGTTTTTTATACGGTCACTTTATAATACGTAGCTAGTTGTAAGTTTATGATTGAACATGTCTATAAATGCACCCTAGCGGTTACATTCTGAACTACAGCGTGATTATTGGATAGATGTCTCAGTGATTTTTAATGGCCAGAACATTATACTACTTAGTTTGTGTTTTAGTGAAACGCTCTAGAAGCAGCTCTAAAGCGAAACAATAAATTTCCAAGTTAAATAAAAATAATACTTTGGTGTTATTAGTTCATTTACTACTAGTACTGTGTTAACGACACAAAAGGTACATAAACGAAATAGAAGACTTCACTTGTAACATCTAGTTTTTAGCAGTTCAATAACTGGTATAACATATTCTTCTCACATGAAATTAATAGTGTATCTCAAGCTACATTATTCTGTTTGTAAATTCCACTATCGAATGAAGTATGTAATTTACTCATTTTCACGATTAATTTACAACTGTACCACGAGATGGCAGAAGTTACAACCACAGATAAACCGTATCTTCTACCTCGAGGCATTCCCCTTCTCATTGTAAGAAAAAAATTATTTTCCCCCCTAATTTAGATAAAGCAATATAAAACCCAATTTATTAATATTTTTTTCAGTTAAATGGTTAACTTTCAAAACTTGTATTTTTCTCCTTCGTGGATTATTTTTTCTTTCTGAAAAAGTATCCACAATGAGTTTTGTGGACGCCAATGCCTTCATGGAACAAATTGCGGTACAATGTTTTCTACTCCAAAGTTTTATTATTATTTTTTCAAAGACACTAAGACAACGACGATTTTTCTAATATAGTCGTCTTTTGTTTTCGGTTCAGTTGACTAATATAACATAGACGTCGTTTATCATTCCAATTTACATGTTTTTTAATATACTGTAAATCATCCGTGAACCAAACATTTTGATATAGGGAACTTTTACGACTAGGTAATTTTGAAATCTTTAATTATTGAAGTCCAAACTGACATATTAAATCTTGCCAAAACAGGTACTGTGTGAAAAACAACAACTATTGTAGCTTATTCAACATTAATTTTTGCTCATTTGTGATTAATTAAGTTTTCCTTCTGTAATTTTGCAGGCTTTCTTCTCTACCCGTGACCAAGTTTGCCACTGGAAATGGATTTGCGCTTTAAAAAAAACAAAAAAACCTGGCTTTCCGATTGTCCTTTATTGGCTTTAAGAAATTTTCTTCTTACAAAAGATAAAATGTAGATAAAGATACTTGTTTTTGACCTTTGAAATAAAAGTTTATCGTAAAATTTGTTTTCGTATTTATGAATTTTTAATAATTTTGCTTGGGGTAGTTCGAGTACTACAGTAATGTGAAATATACAAAAATGTAAACTAGAACTACATGAAGATTTAGGGTTAATTACGTACTTAATTCAAATTAAATCAGCAAAAATTTCGCTGTAGGAACAGCAGAACACTGTAATAGCACATTCTTGCATGTGTAGTTTACAAAGAAACGAAATATTTCATACACACACGTATTATTAAGCAGTTAATCAGCTGTTTAATTCTGAATAAAGAATTCGGCGAAATGTTATATCGTTATTTCACATTACTGTATAATGAATTAAAAATGACTCGAAAATCCACAGGTAAAAACATTACCTGTTTAGTTTATACAGCCTTTGTGTATTCGGTGCAAGATACCAAATATCGACTGTTAAGTTCACATATTTGTGTACAAAACGCACTAAATTATCACATTAACAAACATAAAAAAACCACTTTAGCTCGATTAGAATTACGTTTTCTAATAACTTTTCAGGAATCTGGAGATTATAAAATAATGAACCACCAAAAGCACACACGGTTTTTTTTATACAAGTTTAAATAAGGAACTTACAGGTGTTAATCAATTGTTTTTTCTAAATTGTTCTGATCACAGTAGTTAAGAGTAACGTAGTAATTAATGCACTTTGAAATGCAATTAATTCTATATCACAAAGGTACATAATCGGTGGAATTTTAGAATGAAAAAAAACCCAAATCACTATTTTAAAACATGTTCTGAGGAGAGCAAACACCTTAATTCATAGGAATCGGCTGGTTCTGTAAGACAATTCAGCAGAATCTTTAGATCTGACAGTAGTGGAGAAACAGCCCTAAAAAATAAGTTAAATACCCTAATACGAAAGATACAGTATGATAAAGAATAGGCTACACTCACTATGTATGAAAAGGGCCGGATTTCAAGCCATGCGAGTCCGTTCCAAGCTAATGATGGAAAGAAACAGGACAAAAATCAATATGGTCACAACAGATGGAACTGAGGCTGGGATATTGTAGAACTAACAGAAACTCGATGGGTGCAAGTACTCTTCAGTTACAAAAATGGTACATCAGGGACAGACAGAAAAGATGTGAAAAAAGCAGGCTGATTAATACGTTCAAAATTTAAAGATTTAATAACAAGAACTGCCAAAAACTTACTGAAATACAGGGTTGCAATATAAATGTATTGATAAAAGAAAAGATAATTTACAGCGTATGCACTAAAAGAAAGTTATAATTTAATAGTAAACAAATTTTACAATGACGTACAAAATTCAATAGTGGAAAACACGAGGGTGATTGGAGTTTTCAGTGCAAAAATTGGAACATAACTAAAGAAGGAATCTTCAATACAAACACAATGGAGGAAAGTGGTTGTTTGAATTTGCCATAGAAAATACCAATTATGCTGTTCCACAAAGATACTGAGCAATGGAAGGGTCCAGATGGAAGAGCTAAGATTCAAATTATCGAGACTTGCATGATAATTATCAAAGAGGGCATTGCAAGTGATCATAGAATGGTCTGGATGATGTTGCATATCAACAGAAATCTTGCAGGATCAAATAGGATTTCACACAAGCAAAAACTAAATATAAACAAACATAAGTTAGAATACTGACAAGAAAACTTTAAAACAGCATCAAAAAGTTATTCCAAGCTATAAACATAAAACATTGCAACACTGAAATACAGAAAAGAAACTTAGATTGTGACAGAAGGAACAAGAAAGAAGCGAATTGCTGTAAAGAACTGAAAATTATTACATCCAGAGAAAGTCAATAACGGGAGAGACAGTGAAAAAAAATAAAGGAACAAGTCACAAAGGAAGACAGCTCACAAACAGTCCAAAGCTGCAACAAAAAAAGACTAAGTATAAACAGTCTGAAAAAAATTGGGCAGTTGATGGAAAAGATCCTAAGCATCAGTGAAACATTCAATCAAAGTAAATCTAGTAGCATCCATTCACAAACTTAAGTTTTACAGGCTTAGATATTCAATGTTTTGGACACCAACCATCTCGTCTGGCATGGCCAGGTTGTTAAGGCACTCAATTCGTAATCTGAAGGTTGTAAGTTGGAATTCCTGTCACACCAAAACATGCTAACCCTTTCATTTGTGGGGGCATTATAATGTTATGGTCAATCCCACTATTCATTGATAAAAGTAGCTAAAAAGGTGGCAGTGGGTGGCGATGACTAGCTGCCTGACCCAGATAGTCCTCGTGTACTTTTGCACGAAATTCGACAACCAAACCAATCAATCTAGAGAATAAAATGTATTTAGAAAAAATATAGTCCACAACTTACTGTTTAGAAGTCATTAGCCAACTAATTGAGCAAACATAGAAATATCCACTAAACTTCTGTCTTAGTATCATAAACTACAGGAAGACTCTCGACTCTCTTGAACACAAGGACCTATTTCTGGTATTAAGGACAATAAACATTACAGATATATTCAGATTCTAGATGCAACATCAGGTGCAGATACCAACAAGTTAACCATGGAGGCCCTACCTCACCTGAACTTTCTACAGCAACCCCATAATGTATGTTTTGATAATGATAATAAAACCCAATATTTTGGAAGGTACAAAACCCAAAAGGTACCTATGTTTTTGAAAGTAAAAGTACTTAACGTGTGCTTACTACTTACAAGTGTTATGTGGATCAGTAAAATGAAAATGGAGATAGGCTGGACACATATCTAACGATGTGTGGAAACAAAGAACATGGAAAAGAAGAAAAAATGAAGAATTGATATACAGTGGTCAGAGGTTCATTACGTTAAAGCAATTTTGAGGTCTTACCATATAAACATATCAAGTTAAGCTCTATTTGACAACACTGCATCTTGACAATGGCCCTATAGCATAGTTTCCATTGCACAAGATTTCATCATGATACTGTCATGTTGAAGGCACACACCACACCCACCCTTTCTTTCCATAATCCATATAGTGTAGAAGAACAATGGATTTCAAACATCCATTAAAACAATACAATTGCACAGAAATCCACTGATGCAACATCTAGAGACCAGTCCCAATTTGTACTAAATAGCACAAATTTACGTATAACTGTCCAGGTGCTTGAAGTATGAGACTTGTGCCACTTTATCAGACAGTGATCCTTGTTACATTACATATTGTTGCCAAGTCAGGTGAGCAGCTTATTGTATATTAACATCTGTTACAAAATGCTTCCAGGGTTAGGGTAAAACTTATTGCAGGTCTCTTTCTGAATGGTCTTGGAGCACCAAGTTAATCCATATGCCTTTCATTTTCAATGCTATTAACTACAAGTAAGAATTTCTTTCTTGAAATTCTAAATCTGCAATCCAAACACATCTTTATGATCCAAATCTATGAATAGTTTTGCACTGAGAAAAAGTTCTTACATATCCTTTCCAAAAGCAGTTTTCAGTGGTATTACACCCTATAATGCAAAACAATGTTAAAATGAACTTTCATACACTAAGTTCCACTTCAAATTTACACCAACTATGGTTGTCACATGACTTACTGATTTTCATATTTAAAATAGTTTTAATATAATGTGCTTGATCCTCTGTAGTTCATGACGTACAACTGGAAAAGATGAAAATTATGAGAGAAAAGCAGTGCCCCGAGAATAACTTGTTATATTGTAGCAGTGAGTTAACCTTCATTCAAAGAAAAATGTGTTCACTTTCTGGACTCGCACAGCATCATTCCCGTAACTCATTTTATTTGTAATAATTCAAGTAACATATTTTTCATATTAATACGTATTGCCCGTATACAGCTTACTGTCTTTCTAATAGTTCGTAACATAATGATCAGAAACAATCACATACACATGTACACAACATTCTCTTCTGCTTTAAGTTGTTAATTTTTGTGTAACACCTTAATAAAATGTATGTATGCAACAGTTAATAATCATTAGGTAAACAACATAAGGATATACTAGAGTGTAGCATTAATGAAAAATTGTCTTTTATGCTTGTTTTGCAATAAAAAAAACACATACTATGAAAATATATACATTTATTATATGTGATATATAATGGAAAAAGAGCAAAACTCTACACGAAAAAAGAAATCTTAATTTTTATCCAGAAAGTAGGTTTGCTGACTGAATAGCTCCAAGGTCAAGCTACTGAGGAATGCTGGGATGCTGTTATGTCCTTTCAAGTACGTGTCAATCAACTCTTGTAGCTGGGAAGAATATTCTGTCTCTAACAGCTTTAACCTTCCATTGGCATACTAAAACCAAGAAACACATTTACAACAATTAGTAACTAGAGAAAAACCAATCATTTCTTTCTTTTTTAAGGATTATGGAACCACAGTCTGACCACACATCTTTTACAACAGCACGACCATTCCAGGTACAAAAGCAGATAGCACCTTGTTCTTTTAAAAATAGATGTAAAAATAAGGTTGCAAAAAACTGTGAATAAGTACAGCTCACTTTAAATACAAACAATAAAAAGAGTATTTTTACTTTCGGAAAACTGTACTGATTAACTTATTACATATCTGTGATTTTATACAACCACAGAAGACTGCCTTTTACAAACTTACAATAAAATTATTCCAAAGAATTTTCTATATTTCATTCAGTATTTATTTAACTACATTATTCTGTTTTATCACATTTTATATTAAACAACTAACAAGGAACATTTTGGGTATCTATGTATTACACTAACACATAATGTACACATTTTATAATAAAGTTCTGTCAAATCACAACTGACCAAAAGAAACATGCACCGTGAACACCACTTATTATCGGGATCTAAGATCTCATGTTACTTGAATGAAGTAATAACATTGTTGTGTCAGGTTGGTGATAGCACTGAATCTAAGACAGTACAAGAAACCAGGTGACTAATACTCTATACCAGTTCTACATGTAATGTTTCAACTTTTATTATGTTTACATTAAAAACTAGTTCTCATTCTAAGTTTGCAAAAATCTCTATTAATTTTAAGTTCAATTTATGTCATGCAAGAGAGCTGAAAAACTTCAATACTTCTTTTGGAATGAAAGTGCATCAAAAAACTAAACCACTATGTGAAAATCTGTTATTAATCTAGTTCAGATGATGAGAGCAAAAATGATATGAGGATTTACTGTCTAATGTGATACGAGGATTTACTGTCTAATGTGATACGAGGATTTACTGTCTAATGTGATACGAGGATTTACTGTCTAATGTCAGACAAGGATTTACTGTCTAATGTCAGACAAGGATGTACTGTCTAATGTCAGACAAGGATTTACTGTCTAATGTCATACAAGGATTTACTGTCTAGCGTGATACAAGGATTTACTGTCTAGCGTGATACAAAGATTTACTATCTAACGTGATACAAAGATCTACTATCTAACGTGATACAAAGATTTACTATCTAACGTGATACAAAGATTTACTATCTAACGTGATACAAGGATTTACTATCTAACGTGATACAAGGATTTACTATCTAACGTGATACAAGGATTTACTATCTAACGTGATACAAGGATTTACTATCTAACGTGATACAAGGATTTACTATCTAGCATTGATACAAGGATTTACTATCTAACGTGATACAAGGATTTACTATCTAACTTGATACAAGGATTTACTATCTAACGTGATACAAGGATTTACTATCTAACGGGATACAAAGATTTACTATCTAACGGGATACAAAGATTTACTATCTAACGGGATACAAAGATTTACTATCTAACGTGATACAAAGATTTACTGTCTAGCATTGATACAAGGATTTACTGTCTAGCATTGATAAGGATTTACTATCTAGCGTGATACAAGGATTTACTATCTAACGGGATACAAAGATTTACTATCTAACGGGATACAAAGATTTACTATCTAACGGGATACAAAGATTTACTATCTAACGTGATACAAAGATTTACTGTCTAAGGTGATACAAGGATTTACTGTCTAAGGTGATACAAGGATTTACTGTCTAAGGTGATACAAGGATTTACTGTCTAAGGTGATACAAAGATTTACTATCTAACGGGATACAAAGATTTACTATCTAACGGGATACAAAGATTTACTATCTAACGTGATACAAAGATTTACTGTCTAACGTGATACAAGGATTTACTGTCTAACGTGATACAAGGATTTACTATCTAACGTGATGCAAGGATTTACTATCGAACATGAGTTCTCAATTTTTCCATATTACAAGTCTAGTTAGTTTTTATGGTCAAGTTTAACTACTCCAAACTTACTGTACTTCAAGACAGAGTGAAACAAATCATTTTTTCAGTGACACACAAACATCAAATTATTCCTGTTTTGTTTTTCCAAATTTCCCAAAAGCATTTCAACACTTACATAATATTCTATACCAACTCATGAGCACTGTCTACCAATATCTATAAGTATTACTTTGATTAATACATGTTTAAACACAAATAAATTACATGCATGTGCAGATCATGAGTTCACATACACATACCAAGACTGTATTTTGTGTACACTTAACTCACCACATGTCAGTTAATTCATTTAAAGTTACATGTTATGGAAGCTATGGAAGCATTTCCATGGGTGTTTAAAAATTCTTGTGTAAATTATGAATAGTATAATATTTCTCTAGTATTTTTAGATACTTACACAAATAAATGGCTTTCAGTCTGAAAAGCTGAGTATAATTTCTTAAGCAATTTAACTTTTAAACACAAATTAATTTAAACATACATTAATTTCTATTCATTAAATCAGAAAAACAGCAAGTTCATGAATTCTTATTATAAAACAATAAAGTCCTGTTATTCAGCACTTTGCTTCTGAAGAAGGTTAGAGGGTTTATATTATTTTCACTATGTAAAGTGTAACATTAGTGTAAGATGGTTAAGAACACTGGTTTACAAAGAAATTGAGTAAAGCACAAAAATAGCTGTTTTAACCTAATTTGCTAAATTCAGATTTGAAATCCGTTTTTACTCATCACCTCTAGTTTCTTAGATATGCATACTGTACATTTTGTACACATACTGTACATAAAGGCGTAGATGCATTCAGGGTTAATTTCTAATATTGTGTGACTTATGTCTTCTTTTTTAGTTATTATACAATAAATGTAAGTGATAGCATTACATTATATATATATATATAGCTATATATCAAGACGGATTTTGGCAGTTAAGCGTAGCCAACACGTCTCAATCAACAGCCAGTAGTGCACTGGCAGTCAGCGCAGGAGGTTGGTGTCCCTCGACAATTGTGTTACACAATCTTTTGGGTATATATTTGTATTACAATTTCCAACGACGCACATAATTATTATTGCCTTACATATGATTTAATTTTACTTTGTTTTCAGATTCTCCAATGGCTTCAAGCTTGTCAAAACACAGAGGATGCCTCAACAAGGCCAATTCTTTCTCCCTACGTGTGTGGGGACTTCACGACAGTTGCACAGCATCGAACCATCACTTCCCTCCTCAGAACTGCCTACTTTCATTATTTTGACTGTAAAATTGGTGATCAGGACAAATCTTGGGCTCCACACATCTGTTGTAAACCCTGCTACAATGGACTAACTGCTTGGTTTAATGGCAAGAAAGCGGCTTTCAACTTTGCAGTCCGATGGTTTGGAGAGAGCCATGAAGCCATGCAGATGATTGTTATTTTTGTCTAACAAATATAACTGGTTTTAATGCATCTTCTAGAAAAAAGATCAAATATCCCAACCTTCCATCTGCTATGAGACCTGTTCCCCATTCAGATGATCTTCCCAACACCTCCAGTAAATAAGGATCTTCTTTCCTCATCAGATGAAGAAATGCCTCCAAGGGAAGATTCTGCCAAGTCAATCTCTTCTGAAGATATTGACTCTTCTTATTCAGGAACAAGTGGCAGCGAGCCACACTGGATCACGCAAGAAGATCTGAATGACCTTGCTCGTGATTTGTATCTATCAAAACAGCAGTCAGAGCTCTTGGCTTCTCGGCTTAAACAGTGGAACCTAGTCCAGGAAGATGTAAGGATCACCAGTTTCAGGAATCGGAACAAAGACCTTGCTTCATTTTTCGACATGGAAAACAAGTTGTGCTACTGCACAAATGTACCTGGCTTGTTCACTTTCCTTGGTTTGTCACATAATCCTTCAGACTGGCGTCTTTTCATAGACTCTTCCAGCGAAGTCTCAAGGCTGTGCTTCTGCACAAATGTACCTGGCTTGTTCACTTTCCTTGGTTTGCCACATAATCCTTCAGACTGGCGTCTTTTCATAGACTCTTCCAAGCGAAGTCTCAAGGCTGTGCTTCTGCACAAATGTACCTGGCTTGTTCACTTTCCTTGGTTTGCCACATAATCCTTCAGACTGGCGTCTTTTCATAGACTCTTCCAAGTCTCAAGGCTGTGCTTCTGCACAAATGTACCTGGCTTGTTCACTTTCCTTGGTTTGTCACATAATCCTTCAGACTGGCGTCTTATCATAGACTCTTCCAAGGGAAGTCTCAAGGCTGTGCTTCTGCTGGGAATAAATATCCCAGCATTCCCACTGCACACTCTGTCCATCTAAAGGAGTCCTATGACAATATGGAGCTTCTTTTAGAAACTGTTAAGTACCAGTGGAGTCTGTGTGGGGACCTCAAGGTCATTGTTCTTCTTATGGGTATGCAAGCGGGCTTCACAAAGTACTGTTGCTTTCTGTGTCTCTGGGATAGTCGAGCTGTATCCCAGCATTACAAGCAGAAAGACTGGGGTCTAGAAGCACTTTGGTTCCTGGAGAACACAGCGTCAAGGAGAATCCTCTGGTTGACATGAAGAAGGTGCTTCTTCCTCCTCTTCACATCAAGCTTGGTTTGATGAAGAATTTCGTGAAGGCATGGACAAAAATGGTGCTGCCTTCCAACACTTGTCTACTGTGTTCCCAGGTCTCAGTGCTGCTAAGCTCAAAGAGGGCATCTTTGTCGGGACCTCAAATCCGAGAAGTGCTGAAGGATACTGATTTTGAGGAGCTTCTTACCTTAAAGGAACTGAGAGCATGGGAAGCATTTAAGTCAGTCTGTAGTGGCTTCCTTGGTAACACATGCATACCAAATTACCAAGCCTGTATTGAGAAGTTGCTAAAGACTTATGAGGATATGGGATCCCGAATGTCACTCAAAATTCATTTTCTCCATTCCCACCTCAACTTCTTCCCTCCAAACCTTGGAGCAGTGAGTGATGAGCACGGAGAAAGATTCCACCAAGACATTACGAAGATGGAGAGCAACTACCAAGGCAAGTGGAACCCCAGCATGATGGGAGACTTCTGCTGGATGCTCTTGTGTGACATCCCGGAGGCAAAATACACCAGATCACCTAAGAAAACACACTTCTAACTGTCTGCAGTACTATGAATTGTGTACATTGTGTCATCCAAGTATATTTATTCCGTTAATGTTCTTTATCTATCCTGTTTTATCTGTAATAAGCTGCTGCAACTGTTGAAATAAGCACGTATATACTCGGTATATACTAAAATGAGACTATTTAAAAGCCAGAAAACTAGAGGCGATAGAGCAAAACTGTTTATAAATTTGAATTCAGCACACCCAAATTAGTAAAAAATACCTATTCACATTCTTGCCTCAGACAAAAAATATTTTTTTGTAAACCAGTGGAATCAGCGATAATTACTTAGCTTCTGTCCCCTCCACCTAACTAAGTAGCTTGAATATTCAATTAACTTTCTGTACTTTCCTAAGTAAGTAGTCATATTTATCAATAGTGCATCAAACCTTCTCTTGTTTTAATCAGTCACCAAGGCACCAAAATAATGAAATGAATTTCCTACAGTTTTACACATAACAGCAATCTGTTAATAATTTTCTAACAGTACATCTCCTGCTCAACTATATTTAATGTCTTTTCCAATCTGATATATCCTATGAGATTTTCATGGTCACAATGAAGTGTAATGACTCGATATCTATAGATATAAATTAACTAGCCACATTTGTAAAGATGCTATGTCTTGACATCTCCATTACTTGACATTAACATTAGTGAAAGTGTTATGACTTAACATCTGCACTACTTAACATTTACATTTGTAAAGATGCTATAAGTTAACACCTGTAAAAGTTAAGTCAGCTAATTACACTAGTAAAGGTGCTCTGTTTTACCAGTAAATATAAATTAACTAGCCATATCAGGAAAGGTGCTACAACTGACACCTATAAATGTAAGCTGGATAGCCACATTAATAAAGGTGCTACAACTTGACACCTACAGATGTAACTTAATTAGCCACATCAGTAAAGGTGCTATAACTTGACACTTACAAATGTAAACTACCAATGTACATTAGTATACAAAACAGTTTATAATGTCCAAATAAGTAATCTTACCTCAAATAGCAAGTAATCATTTTCTGATTCAGAGTACATATGAGACATCTTGTACTTATTCTGACTAGAGACATCTATCTTGAAACCTGTCAACAAATAGCACACCTCACGAAACTCCTGGCTGGTCCTTCGAAAGGCATTTACCAACCTCTTATTTTTTAACTCTGCAGCAGTAAGCTGTTCCTTTAGACCTGCAAAATTAAAACCTTATGTCACCAAATTACGAAAGTCATTCAAATGTATGTATATACAAGGTTATATGATTCAAACATCTGTTTCCACTATGACAACGGTACTTGAAGATTAGTCTTTAATAGATTGCAGTAGCTTCTTCACAACAAACAAATACATATATAATTTTCAAGGTAAGGATAAACACACTTTTTCCAGAATTTAATTAACTCTCTGAATATGGTTTTGATCAATATGAGTGACCGCATGACCTCCTTGTACTTGTATAAAATATTTCTAGATTCAATACTTCTAATGTTCAATATAATATGGTTTTGATCAATATGAGTGACCGCATGACCTCCTTGTACTTGTATAAAATATTTCTAGATTCAATACTTCTAACGTTCAATATAATATGGTTTTGATCAATATGCGCATGACCTCCTTGTACTTGTATAAAATATTTCTAGATTCAATACTTCTAACGTTCAATATATTGTTAACGTTCAATATATTGTGCATATCTTTATAAAATTTGGCAGCATTTCAGTTAATATTACAAGTCTTTAGCATACAAAAATAATATTTTTTTAGTGAACTATTTTTAAATAAAATAAGTTATAAATTTGCTCACAGATACATTGAGTATTTGGTTTAATTAGCCAGTGCACAGAGTAATTTTCATGTTAAAATTAAAAATACTTTTTCTCATTCCAAAAAACTCAGACTTCTTTTGTGACCTCCTAAATACATTTCAAACATTTTTTTAAAGTAAAACATGATAGTTTATGTTACTTTTTTTAATCTAACTCAAAATGGGATTGGTCAATGTGACCGACCTCATAACTGCAATAGAAAAAAATCTAAATTACACCTTTTTTTTTCTAGAATGATTTCATATTGTAATATGAAAACACATTCATTTATCCTAACTAGTTCTAAGTTCATAACATGATGTTCTAAAAACACATAGGTCCAAGAAGTCTTGATAAAGATGAAATAGAAACCCTACAACCTGAGCTCTTTCTGAAGGTGAACCTCTCTTCTTTAGGGATAAACTGGGAGTAATGGTGTGATTGAACAAGTGATATAAATAAAGGGTGTTTAGTGACATCATGGGGACCATCTGGTTTTCCAGGAATGGTTTATTTCTCTGTGTACTGTTGTGAGCATCTCTTTCTGGTGCAACATAGTTGATGGTGAGAGTTCATAACAGTATACATCTATTTGTAATTAAATTATATTGTTTTTTTACCCTTTAAATTTAGCTAACAACTAGCTGCCCCATTATAAGCTGTAAATCGCTTGGGGCATGTTCAACTCACATTATGTTACCAAGTTACATTAACCAAGAGCAACAACAACTAGTACAGACAGCTCATGTGAAACATTTTATTATATTATTATTTTTATTTTACTTTACCTAATGATAACTAGCCTAAAAATATCCTTTTTTTTTGCTTTTATAATTATACATAAAGAATAAACAGGGAAAACAAGAAATTCAATACATATTCAAACTTTTTTCTTGCTTTTGGTTGTGGAAGAGACTTAACCCTAATTTTTTATACTAATCATAGTATTACATTTAAAATTTTTATTTAATTAAATAATGCACTAAACTAAATAAACTAATAACACACTAAAAGTAGACAAATTCCCTTACCTCTCAAAAAATTTTGGCTTTCAAACTATGCAACAAGAGCAGTTAAAAATTCATCCGTTAACTTTCTTATGGGAACGATGTTTGTACTCTGAGTGAAACTGGCATATAACAGTTCAGAACAAAATGTTATAGAACATATCATTTGATGGATGAAAACATTGAGTTTCTATTGGTAATAGGTAATACATTATTAAACAAAATAGTGAACTATTAGCAAATTATAAAAAACAGGTGGGTGTGGTAGGAGCAATCTGATTTTCTATTCAATAGCTCTATAACCAAACAAATTTGAATACTAATCAGTGACGTCGAGAAAACCCACTTGTAGAGAAATATATATGCAAAAACAGCTCGTTTGGGTTGAGAAAATCAATAAGTTTCCTCCACAAACCGTAGAAAACATTATACGCACACACCTAGAGAGAAAGCAAAATCAACCAAGAAAAGTATATATATCTCTCGAATCAAAAAATCACGAAACCATATACTGCTGCATACCGTATATTCCCGACATCAGCAAACAAACAACCGACATTTGGCAAAAACTAGTAACAAAATATGACATTCCAGTTAATACCAAATTTATTCAAAAACCAGGCACAAAACTGAGGTCTATACTATGCAAAAACTACACTGACAAACACCACACCAACATTATTTATAAAATACAATGTGATAACTGCCACGACTTCTATATTGGAGAAACAAGTAGAAAAATGGAAACCAGATTCAAAGAACATAAAAAGTCACCTTCAGACGTTTTTGAACACTGCAAGTCAAATAAACACAACATAACCATAGAAAACACTCAAATATTGAATAAAGAAACAAACATAAACAAACGCAAAATTAAAGAAGCCTTACTTATACAACAACTTAAACCCAAAATAAACATTTTTATCCGTTGTAATAAAATAACAACATTTTATGTAATATATGTAAATTACATATAGGAAATCCAATTTCCTGTGTTGGGTTTTATCTTAAATTGCAATAAATCATACAAAAAGAGTGGAACTAGGTGGTGAAAACCATATCTCTTGAAACATTCAAGTTCTATTCAATGGTGGAACTATGACAATCATAGTTATCAGTAAATATCAACTGACACTCCTTTATGTACTATAACAATCATAGTAACATCAGTTATCAGTAAATATCAACTGACACTCCTTTATGTACTATGACAATCATAGTAACATCAGTTATCAGCAAATATCAACTGACACTCCTTTATGTACTATGACAATCATAGTAACATCAGTTATCAGTAAATATTAACTGACACTCCTTTATGTACTATGACAATCATAGTAACATCAGTTATCAGTAAATATCAACTGACACTCCTTTATGTCATCCCAATTTAAGTGATTAGACAAAACTAACTTTTCAAATAGTATACTTATAAAATTACCTTATGTATGTACAAAAGTTTGTTATAACATAATAATCTCTACAAGATTTACACTTGAATTTACAATACAACATCTTAAAATAAGTTCCATTTTATGTTCAGTACATAGTGCTAACGATGTTCCAAGTGTCTACAATAATCTACATAGGTAAGTTATTAGCTACCTTCTGCATCACTGCTTGGGTCATGTTTCTCCTGGCAAGGAAGAGAGCCACTGGTACTTGGTTTATCTTGAGTCAACTGTTCAAGCTTAGCTTTCAGTGTCATGTTCTCTTGACGCAAGTCGTCGATTCTTGTTTGGATGGCTAGGTCTAAAGGATTGTTTTTGAAATGAACAATCTTCATTTGGGAATGATCCTAAACCAAGTAAGAAACACACTCATTTATTTATTCCAAAGAATAATCACAGAAAGTACTTAGATTAATATATGTATATACATACCAACATATCTATATATATTTGCACACACACACAAAAGAAAACACTGAATATAAAACTTTTTCTACTTATTTTATTAATTTCTTCTACTGGTTTTGCGAGTTCAAAGGTCTTCATGAAATAAGTTTTACTGGGAATGTATAATAAAAGACACACAAATACTGCTTTTCAAATAAACACAAATACTGTTATTGAAATACACATACTTTCTAAGTGTACAAACATATAATACAGTTCATGTATAAATTAAGTATGCTACAAATGTTTAAAAATGAATCAAATTAGTCAATATATTTTTAAAATTAAAATCTCTAATTATGTTTCTTTTTTATTATTATTATTATTACAGAAATACAATTTATTTACCCTATTATTTCATACTTTTCTTTTCTGTAACTCTTAGTAACTGTTTCCATGGTTTCACAATTCCTACTGACTTTACAATCAATTACTCTTGTCCACTTTCTACTCTTTATTTGAAGTGGTGACAAGAAAAATGTATATAATATTTTTTGTAATATAATCTTTTATGCTTAAAATTATGTTCCCATGAAAACACAGTTCTTTTAGAATTTTATATTTTCTCAAGATATATTCATTAAAGTGTTTACTACCATATATTACACTTTTATTCAGTATGTCTGAATGGAATTCATGTAACTTCATCAGTAATCTCAAATAATCTGCTTCACCAATACACAATTCATCGTAACCTACACATTTTAAGATATGTTACATTCCTATAATATCAATAAAATGAGCTATTAATACAAAAACAAGATGTTTGTTAATGTTTTGATAATGTAAATTACATATACATATAAACACATGTAGACAAAAACTTGTTTATCACCTCATTTCATTAGATCTTATTGTAATATGAATTACTAATATAAAAGGCAATTTCTAAAACATCTTGGATTTGGAAATGCAATTGTTGCACTCAGATTATTGATGAAGTTCCAGGACATTGGTTTGTTTCTTTTTGAATTTTGTGCAAAGTTACACAAGGGCTATCTGCGCTAGCTGTCCCTAATTTAGCAGTGTAAGACTAGGGGAAAGGCAGGTAGTCATCATTGCCCACCACCAACTTTGGGGCTACTCTTTTACCAAAAAAATAGTGGGACTGACTGTAACATTATAATGTCCCCACTGCTGAAAGAGCAAGCATGTTTGAGGTGACAGGGATTCAAACCAGTAACCCTCAGATTATGAGTTGAGTGCCTTAACCTGGTTAACCTGATCATGCCAGGTCAGGACTTTGGTGTGAAACATTTTTAATTAAGATACTTTAAGACTGTTTTAAATCATTCAAGTATTATAATATTAAATTTATAACTCTATTACCTACAATTTTAGTGGAAAGTTCAGTTATTTTGTTAGCTGTGGTTGTATGGGACGGAAAAATCCTAGAACTGGGAACATTCAATTGTATAGCCAGTTACTGTGATACCGGGGAAAATGTTTACACTTAAAAAAGTTCCATTTCATGATGAACTCTCTTTGTTCACCTGAAGATGACCTAAGAAGGTCAAACATTGTTGCTTTGTACTTCATTTTAATTAAAGTTTTAACACCCACACCAGCCGTCTTGAGAACACAAAGTTCCATTTCTTACTTAAAGTTGTGTTGGAAAGTCTAATTACTGTGTTACCTGTTGCACTGAAAGAGCTGCTCCTTCAGTCTGAGTACTGGCTTCAGATTTCTTGACTGGCTGCAGGTTGCCTAATAATTGCTCCCTTGCCTGGTTCAATTCAGCTTCTGTCTAAAATGTACAAGTTTAAATTATGATATTTAAAAATACTGATTTACACACAAAACACTTATTCTTATTATAACTCATTTATCAACTGAATATTTCAAACCTTTTGTATAAAACTGAAACCCGAAACTCGTATTTTTCAAACAGATCAGAACTACACAAGTTTGTACAGAGTACAAGTAGATGCTTTTAATTTATCAGTTTCATCAAACTGCGAATTAGAACTTAAACTGATATATTTATCTTTCTAACAAGTAGGGTTAATCAATCTGATAGACAACAAACCTGGTCTAATTTGACTCTATATTCTGCAAGAACTGATTCTAACCACAGAATTCTTTCCATTTGTGGTCCTACTGCAACTGTTACTTCACTCTCATAGGAATCAATAACTCGTTTATAACTGTCTCTTTCCTGTGTGTACAAAACAGATCACCAATTTGGAATGGAAATTATAAACATTCAACAAATAATATAAAACCAATCATAAAACATAATTTTTAGTGGTATAAAAACTCTCACATATGTACAATTTCAGAGTCAACATGAAGAGTTTAATTACAAATGTTATAATCTAACATTATAAAATGTCTTTTCATCTAAAAGGCTCAACATTATAATTTTAAAACACCATTATATGACTCAGCACTGATTTTCAAACTAATAGGTATTAATAATTGGAAAAGCCTAAGTCTAATAATTTTTCCACATAAAATTAAACTTAATTTATACACAAACACATGCATACACAAATGCTTAAATACAACACGTTATCAAAAATATTCAAAATAAAAGATTTATAGTGATACAGAAACCACAGTACAATTACAATACCTTGGACACAAGCAACAGTTTCTTTTGTAACCTCTTGATCAGGTGATCTTGAAGCTGCAATTTTGTGTTTGTGTTTTCAAGATCATTTGTAAGTTTGGTAATCTTCTCATTTAACTGTAGCTTATTGTTTTCAAGCTCCTGTCTCCTGTTAAAAGTACATGTGGTGTTTTAAACGGTTCTTCAAAGTTAAAACATTAAACTTTCGTAGTAGTAAAACAAATATTTATAATTACTTCACTGTACTATAGCATTGTCAAATATTGTATTAATGAGAAAAATAATAATAAAAGTAGGCTATTTATATGCAAAAGCGGCTCGTTTGGGCTGAAAACACTTTACATAGAAGAGCGAACAACGTAGACCTTCTTCGGTCATCGTCAGGTTCACAAAGAAAGAGGTAACTGACGGAAGCTGACCACATGTTTGAAAGGGGTTGTGTAACTGTGTGTCGAAATGTAGAGGGCGGTATTAGATGTTTGAATATATAATTTTATTTATTATATTAATATAGGTATAAAGGCATTCCTTTATATATTGGTTTATTTTGGGTTTAAGTTGTTGTATAAGTAAGGCTTCTTTAATTTTACGTTTGTTTATGTTTGTTTCTTTATTTAGTATTTGAGTGTTTTCTATGGTTATGTTGTGTTTATTTGACTTGCAGTGTTCAAAGCGTGTGAAGGTGACTTTTTTATGTTCTTTGAATCTGGTTTCCATTTTCTACTTGTTTCTCCAATATAGAAGTCGTGGCAGTTATCACATTGTAATTTATAAATAATGTTGGTGTGGTGTTTGTCAGTGTAGTTTTTACATCGTATAGACCTCAGATTTGTGCGGGTTTTGAATAAATTTGGTATTAATTGGAATGTCATATTTTGTTACTAATTTTTGCCAAATGTTGGTTATTTGTTTGCTGATGTCGGAATATATGGTATACAGCAGTATATGGTTTTGTGGTTTTTTTTGATTCGGTGAGCTGTATTTACTTTAGTTGGTTGATTTTGCTTTCTGTCTAGGTGTGTGCATTATAATGTTTTCACGGTTTGTGGAGGAAACTTTGTTAAACTCTTCTATGTAAAGTGTTTTCTCAGCCCAAACGAGCCGTTTTTTGCATATAAATTTCTCAACAAGTGGGTTTCGTCATCACTGATTATTATTTCATCCACGGCGACTGTCACGAGAAGTGTAAGTTTTGTGTTTTTCTCAGTGTATTTGTACTTACCTGTTACCATTATGTCTGAACTAGCATACCGTACACCACTATTAACAGTACCGCTCATCTACGATCGTTAAGAAACTAAGGAACTTAAACCAACGAATTATTAATAGAAGAAATGACATTTATTTTATTCAACAATGTAGAAAGAACAACTAACCCCTAATTTTGTAAAGGTAAAACTTTCAAAAATTTTAATATATACACAAACATTATCCAAAATTTACAGAAAAAACTACTGAAAGCCATGTTGAACACAAAATACAAAGAACTACATGACTTACAAAACACAAAAATGAATCTAGACCATCAACTGGCATGCTGCATTAAACCAGAGATTAACGGACTTATACAACGAAACATAAACCAAATCAATACTAAAACGACAGAGACAAAAAGATTTGCCACAACAAAAACTAGAAAAACTAAGATGCAAACAACAGAAAAGACACCAAAGCGACAAACCGTTGACTAACCTCATAATTAACAGATCCGACCGATCAATTAAACACAGACGAGATACATCTACTTAACAAAGGACTCAACTCGCTATAGCACCTAGGTACATTCCAACCATAGAAATCAAAACATGTTTAGAAGACCTAGCCAGGAGACTTGTGATACTTTCTACAGAGAACAAAACAAGGAAACAACCAAAACAACCAACAGAAAGAAGACAACTTAGATAATTTTATTGACATCCAACAGCCAACCTTCCCAGGTAAAATTACAAATTTATATTTTCCAGAAACACCTAAAAACAACATCTTAAACGATTTTTTCAAAGAATTTTCTCACAAAACCATCAACATAATTTCACAAACAGAAAACTGAAAACAACCTTACAAAAGAGACATTAATTGCATAAAACCTAAAACAAGACAAAACATAAAATTCTAAAAGCAGATAAAGGTAACGCTATAGTCATAATGAACACGAATGAATACATCCAAAAAATGAATAACATCCTATCAGACACAGAACAAATTTAAACCAATACACACAAATCCAACAAAGACACACGAGGCCTTAACTGAACAAATTACTACTACAAATGAAAAAAGCCAACCAATTTCACAAACACTTTATTCCTACCTCACGAAAACCGACTCCACGCGCACCGCAGGTATCACGGCATCCCCAAACCTCATAAACCAGATTGTCCATTACGACCAATAATGTCCACATATGAATCGTTTAATTACAACCTTGGTAAATACATAGCATGGGCATTCTCCAAATATGTAACATCAGCCAGCTCATTTATCAAAGACTCTTTTAATTTCAAGTCTAATCTAAATCAACTTAATCATAAAGCCTTAATGGCCAGTTTCGATGTTATATCCCTCTTTACAGAAGTTCCAACCACTGAAGCCTGCAAGATAGCCTTAGAACTCTATATCCGAGACCCTAACCCAACTATAGAAATTCCCAGTAACCAATTAGCAACCCTCATAGAATTCACCACGATAAAGACAAACTTCATGTTCAACAACCAAAACTATATACAAACAAACGGCCTAAGCATGGGCAACCCAGTATCACCAGTTCTAGCCAATATTTTTTATGACACAAGTTGAAACACAAGCAATTAACACAGCATTACATCCACCACTATACTGGTATAGATATGTAGATGACACGGTTGTGGGATTCAAATCTACAGAACACATACTTAATTTTTCAATCACATTAACTCTATACATCCCAACATCAACTTCACATGTGAACAGGAAGAAAACAATCAAATATCATTTCTTAACCTCAAAATTACAAGAACTGATACACAATTTCAAACAGAAATCCACCGAAAAATCACCCATACTGGACTATACATTCCTTGGGACTCAGCACATGAAACAAAACAAAAACTCAACATACTAAGAAACCAAATAAACACAGCCATAAAACTATGCTCACCAGATAAAATTAACAATGAATTAGACAAAATAAAACAATACTTCACCAACATCAATAAGTTTCCTCCACAAACCGTGAAAACATTATCGCACACCTAGACAGAAAAGCAAAATCAACCAACTAAAGTAAATACAGCTCACGAGATCAAAACCACGAAACCATATACTGCTGTATACCATATATTCCGACATCAGCAAACAAATAACCAACATTTGGCAAAATTAGTAACAAAATATGACATTCAATTAATACCAAATTTATTCAAAACCCAGCACAAAACTGAGGTCTATACTATGTAAAACTACACTGACAAACACCACACCAACATTATTTATAAAATACAATGTGATAACTGCCCGACTTCTATATTGAGAAACAAGTAGAAAAATGGAAACCAGATTCAAAGAACATAAAAAGTCACCTTCACACGTTTTCGAACACTGCAAGTCAAATAAACACAACATAACCATAGAAAACACTCAAATACTAAATAAAGAAACAAACATAAACAAACGTAAAATTAAAGAAGCCTTACTTATACAACAACTTAAACCAAAATAAACCAATATAAAGGAACGCCTTTATACCTATATTAATATAATAAATAAAATTATATATTCAAACATCTAATACCGCCCTCTACATTTAGACACACAGTTACACAACCCCTTTCAAACATGTGGTCAGCTTCCGGTCAGTTACCTCTTTCTTTGTGAACCTGGCGATGACCGAAGAAGGTCGAAAACGTTGTTGGCTCTTCTATGTAAAGTGTTTTCTCAGCCCAAACGAGCGTTTTTGCATATAAATTTCTCAACAAGTGGGTTTCTCGTCATCACTGATTAAAAGTAGGCTATATTTTTCATTATAATTATGTTTTATTAAAATTAATGTCTCTTCATATTTGATATCAACATGTTATATTACAGTAGCATTTGTATTAAACCTCATAAGGTAATGTGTCATACATAGAATTCCTGTGTGCCAGCCAATGAAATGGTTACAGCAAAAATATTCATGAACTGTAGATTAGTTACAGACATTTACCAATGAGACCAAAATTTGTTCACTGATCGTTTTTCATTTCATTTCATTTTAAAAACTGCTTAAACAATGTAGAACAGAAGCTGCAGTATAGTTTCATATTTTTGAAGAAAATGAAGTAACAAAATATTAACACTACATTTCTGTTATGTATCACTACTTGTGCCATCTTATACAGGGTTAACTTGTGGCACCACAACCATATAGAAATATACATGTAACAAGTTACACCAAAATCATAGTTAGAAAAGTGTGGCATCTTGCAAGAGTAGATAATTCACAAATACAAGAGTGGGTGGCATTCCACGCGCCCCGAGCAACAGTATGAAACATGATCAAGAAAGAACTCTTTCTGGAAATAAGTCCAGGAGAATATGGATTCACGAAGATAAAGCGTCCAGTTACACTTTCCATTCATCCATTGCATGCCTCAAGCAACTGAAGAGCGAAGTATTTATGCTTTTCTGTAAGAAGAAATACTGGTCTAGCTACCAGAAGGTAGGCCTAGAGATTTCTGTGAGATCTGTCTAAACAGACACTGGGACATTACTCTTCTTATAAACTGGGTGGATTATAGAAAGGATCCATGGAGAAATAGTTTGCTTTAGACATGATTGCCTTATAATAAAGCTTTTCGCAATGAAAACTATGTTGCATGATTATTGTTGTCAAGATGACTTGTTGTCAGAAGAACCATGACTAGACATACTTACATAGACTGTAATGGTGTGGTAAGGTTCCAAAACTGTTTTAACCCAATACAAAGGGCAGTGTTCCTTGCACCTATCCAGTTTCAATGAAACTATGTACAACAATGGTTATTATAATTCCAAATTTAATAAATGCATTTTTGCAAAATTTTGAAGGCTTTTAGTAATTTTACAAGTATGTTGTAACAAAAATCAGAATTTCCAATGTCTCATATTTATCTGTGAATTCAATGAATTAAGCTCTGACTAGATAACATGCTCAGTAATTATCATGCTAAGAATGAAAATACTTTTTTGTATTTCACAACTCTCACATTTAACATGCATCATCTTGAGACACTTCTAAATAAATATCGTTTTTTTTAAATCTTTATATTTTATCTGTTATTTTTTAAACATTTTTTTAAGTGTAATTGTAATTTTTGTAATTTTTTAAGTGTAAAATAAAATGAAAAAAAAACAACTACCCTTTCACTTTCTTCTAGGATGAATACATATTGTAACAGAAAATAACATACCATTTGTACTTCTTACGAAAACTAAGTCTTTTCAACTTTTGGGTTCATTTAATTTTTTTTGCTTTCTATCTGCACTCAGACCCCTCAGAAGAAGCCAAAGGTGAATTATCACAGTCAAACAACGGTGCATAAACAATTGATTCAATTATAAGCACACCAAGTTTGAATTATAAACATATCTCAAAACACAAAATGTGCCATAATATTGACTACCAAAATAACTTTTAAATATCTACTTCACCTATGTTTTCTCATCTACCCTGAAAAGTTGATAATTTTTACATTGTACTTATTTTTACAAATAAAAGATATCTATATGAAACAAAACTGTTAACACATACCCACCTGGACTGCTGCTTTTTGCTGTTAAATGTAAAATTTGTAATTCAAAACATTATTCATCAAATATAGAATGTCCTATAGTTACTACAAGTTAACCCACAGGTTGCTGATAAAGTTTGGTCCACCACCAGCAGTTGAATGAGAGTGTGCTATATACAAAAACTCCTCACATGTTTAAAGCAGCTGAAGCCAAGAGATTAACTGGCTTTCTGACTAATAGGTTAAAAAAAATCCTATCAGTCACTCAAAACTCAACAAAAACAATCACACCTACAATCTGAGGTGAACTGTATACAAATGTGCATCACAAAGAAATAACCTTCAGTAGATGCTTGAGGGGCACAACACACTTCCTATTGTATATAAACATATCTATAAAAGAAAAGCACATGGTATGGACAACTTCATTCAGTTATGACAACATGGAGGAAGCCTCAGTGGTACCTGTCACATTTTCATTTATGTCTCACTACTGTGAGTAGCTGAAAGCTTTATATAGACTTTCAAATAGTGATGGAATGTAAATATTTGTAGGATTTGATGTAAAGGATTTCATATTAATTCTTACAAGTTACTTTTGAATTCAACAATCAACTTACAATGAGAAATTCCTCCTATGCTTCATCATTGTGTTGTTACTAATACAGGTTGTTGTTGATTTTAAAATGGAGATTATCCACATATATAAGAATGATATATATATCCTATGCTAACATGCAACATTTTTAATGCAAGACATGCCACTACCTGTGCACTCACCTGTATTCATTAAAAGAAGTTTATTTTTTAAATCTCTATCAAACCTCTTAGGAATAATTTCACTCAACCAATCTGTTAGTTTGTCATATGAAAATGTTAAGTACCCTGGAGACCTGTACCAGTCTCTAGACAAACTAAACTAAATGAGGTGACATTGTGAGTGAAAGCAAATGTTTTCTTAGGAACTGTACAATTGATGCCTTTGTTTATTAGCATTTCTATCCATATAACAAATGTACGATCAGGGGATGATCAACTTTGTTGATACAAAAAGAATCAATGCAATGTACCTTTCCAGCAACACGAAACAAAACATATGGAAAATTATGTCCTCCCAACCTGTAGTGCCTGAGTATTACAAACATTCGAATACATGTTTCTGTTATTATTTTTTAAGCAGTGGCATGTTTCTCTAGATCATTCTTGACAAATAACTTCCAGTACTTGAATACAAGACCCAGGTTGTTTTGTCCACACAGAAGTCCTCACCTAATTCACAGTTCAATCTATTTTATCCATGTTGGCTGACCCATAACTTCTAAGTTGGTTCAGTCAGACTATTAATGAATACTGATTAAATCCAACAGTCAACAAGGGATAAGCTGTTTATCTTCATGCCAACTAGGAGACTCCATCAACCTGTCACACCAGATATACCATGCCTGAGTCAGTCACAGACTTTAGTTTTGCTTCCAAGAAAAAGTATGTAACATGCACTTCAGATACAGATATGGTAAAACATACAAGTCATTTTAGAAGTTTCAGTGTCTGGAAAACAAAATTGTCAGAAACTTTGTAAAAAAACTAGATTTTAATATTTGGAAGTTGAGATTTTTTTTTTTTTTTTATTTTACTCCCGGAAAACAAGAAATAACCTATCATTCCATTAGTTTTAATTTTGGCACCAATTGTGGCCAAGCCTTTTTTCCATCCTTCAGTTCTTTCTTTTTATGAAAAAAATATGAAGATATAAAAGGAATATAGATTAAGAATGAAAATCTGGACACATACTGATTTCCAACATTAATTGTGGGAAATTCTGTTTACTTTGAGTGAACAAATTCTACATTACTCTCCTTCAATTTCATATCATGCTTACAGTTATCATTAGCTGTTACATGTAATCTGAGGGTTAAGCAGATGTGAGAAATTAAGAATGGTCACTCTACTCACTTTCCATTCAACATGATTACTTCACTTTTCAACAAAGTCACATTCTTCTGTAGTTGTGAAATGTGCCTTGAAACTTGAGATGGGGATCTATTAAATAAGAAAAATTGTGTACCTTACATTTTTCAATTTCTATCTGCAACTTAAGTTAATATTTTTTTAATTACTGGTACACCAAAACAAACAGTTTATGATTTTACTGAATATCGCCAAGGCTCACTTAACACATTTATTTAATATAGCATTGCTGAGCCTAACTATCATCGAATATTAAACAAAGTAAAAGGCATAAAACCCAATAACTAAAGTATTTTAGAAAGTATACAGTTTATGATTTTACTGAATACTGCCATGGCTCACTGAACAGATTTATTTAATACAGCATTGCTAAGCCTAACTATCATCAAATACACTGCTGGACAAAATCTTAAGGCCAATGAATATAAAGAAAAAATATGCATTTTGCCTTGTTATACTCAACCACTTATTTGAGCAGAGCTTCGAAAGATGAAAATAAGAAAAGGAAAAATAAAAATAAAAAACTTTTTAGCATCTAATAGGGAAAACGTGAACACTATGAAATTAACCTAAATACTAGCTGGTCAATAGTTTAAGACCATACTGAAAATTTTCAGTTAATCAGTAAACAAGTAACAAAATTTAGTCATTTGTGTTCAAGCATTAGCATTGTCAACATCTCCCACTGACATCTCCTGTGTTACATTGGGTTATAACATGGCAAAGGCTAAAAAGTTGAAAGAGTCTGAACATGGCAGAATTGTCTAGTTTGAAAAGCAAGGTCTCTCTCAATGTGCCATCGCTGGTGAGATTGGGCATAATAAAACTGCTGTTGCAAATTTCTTAAAAAACCCTGAGGGATACAGAATGAAAATTTCAAGCGGTTGGCCCAAGAAAATTTTGCTGGCGTTGAGCAAAAGGATTTGACAGGTTGTCTGGCAAGACACCAGCCGATCATCAAACCAGATTAAAGCCCTTACAGACATAGAATGCAGCTCAAGAACAATAAGTCGACATCTGCGAGAGAAAGGCTTTAAAAACCATAAACGTTTTCAAAGACCACACCATAAAACGACTCTGTTAAACTTTGCTGAGAAGCACCAAACATGGGACATAGAAAAGTGGAAGAAGGTTTTGTTCTCTAATGAGAAAAAACTATAATCTGGATGGTCCAGATGGCTTCCAACATTGCTGGCACGATAAGGATATCCCACCGAAGACATTTTCTACATGACACAGTGTAGGAGGTTCCATCATGATCTGGAGTACTTTCTCCTTCCATGGAACAATGGAGCTTCAGGTCATACAGGGGTATCAAACAGCAGCTGGCTACATTGGCATGTTGGAGAAAGCATCCTTCTTGACTGAAGGCCCTTGTTTGTGTGGAAATGACCTAATCTTTCAGCAGGACAATGCTGCAATCCACACTGCCCGCAGGACAAAGGACTTTTCATGGCAAATAATGTGATTCTTTTTGGACCATCCAGCGTGTACACCGAACTGAACTCAATTGAAAATTTTGGGGAATAGATGGCAAGGAAGTCAACAGAAATGGTCATCAATTCCAAACAGTGCATGATCTTCTTGGAAGCCATCTTCACCACTTGAAATAGCATTCCAGCCAGCCTTCTGCAAATACTTATATTGACCATGCCAAAGCAAGTGCTTGAAGTTATTCATAATGATGGCCGTATAACTCACTACTGAGACCTCTTGTTGAACATTTCCTACCCTGTTTAGGACTTCCGTTTGGTATGGTCTTAAACTTTTGACCAGCTAGTGTTTAGGCTAATTTCACAGAGTTCACATTTTTCCCTATTAAATGCTAAAAGTTTTTTATTTTTATTTTCCCTTTCTTAGTTTCATCTTTTGAAGCTCTGCTCAAATAAGTGGTTGATTCTAACAATACAAAATACACATTTTTCTTTATGTTCATTGGCCTTAAGGTTTTGGCCAGCAGTATATTAAACAAAGTAAAGACATAAAACCCAACAGCTAAAGTTATTTTAGAAAGTAAATCTTCATTACTGTTGTTGTGCATGTAACTGATGACATAAGAACACCTATACCTTTACTATACCAATCTTATTTCATTCAACTTCTTGAGCCCTGGTACTAATTGAAAGGCCATGCTGGCACTGGGTATGGCAGATATTATATGTTTAACATGTTCTTTGTTTTCACTAAAACGTTCTTAGAATTACAATTAACTCATGAAGAAGAAAGGTTTTAATATGTGAAAATGTTCATGCTACTTAGATGTTCTTTTTTACCTGTGATCTGACATGTTTATCAAGTACCACAAGTGAACATGAGTACTAAATTCTAATTAAATATACAGACAGAAAAATGTATTTAAATTATTCACTAGTCTTTTGGGATATAAAACTATTCCTCTGATAATTAGTTTCACATTACTTCTACTGTTTAGGAAGTATTTTTCAACATTTTATTCATACTTCAAACTAATAACTGTTAAAGATAACGACACGACTACCAATTTATCCATAAGAAACATGATCATGTTGATCATAACAAAGTGTATAAGCAAACATGAGATCCCATCAAAATGATTTAAATTTAAGTTATAGTATACCGTGGAAAGCAATAAGAAAAAGACAATATAACTTTTGACTAAATATTTTGTAATGTAACTTGTTACAACTGAGAATAACATTTTTAAGGAATGTTTATAGTTTTCACTTCTCTTTCTCTTTATATATAACTTATTTTTTATTTTTATCTTTTTCTTATTTTAACTTGGGAAAGCAGTCACTTTCCCACAACTGTCTGCAGGCAGTGAAAGGTGATATAGATGTGGGACATTGCTGGCTTGATCACCCACATCTCACTCTTCTAATTTGTATTTATTTTGATTATTTATTATTATTCGTGAATTTCTTTATGTGAGACAGTCGACCAAAAGTTAAAACTGATAGACGGTGTACCCCCACTGCAATGTGAGTCCTACTTCTTCAGTCACCTCCATAACCTAGGATATATTTTACAATCCCATGTTGTATCTTGTACTCTAAAATGTTTGTATTTTGTTTAATTTTTATGTGTTTTGCTTTGCTTAAAAAATTATGGTTAAAACTAAGGAAAGAAAGGTTTAAAACAATGGTGCATCAAAGTGTTAACTCTCTTTTACCTGGAAATACAGTTACACAGCTAAATAAAAGCTTCAAACCATATTTACAACAGAAGCTACATCAGAATTACATGGTTTCACAGGAATCCAATCTTTCCAAATCTCCACTGGTGAAGTTGGGAAGTTAAACTGACATTTTCTTCCTGGATCCTGGTAAGTTGTATTTTCATTGATTCAAAATCTTGCTGTTGCTTCAAATCTTCCAGTTTTCATGGAGTAGAATGCTGTTGGTTTTAATTCCCTGTCACAA
>NC_134837.1:256180592-256256901 GCF_004210375.1 Tachypleus tridentatus | reverse complement strand
TACAAGGAAACACTGGTAGAATAGGGAAAAAGATAATCTCAAACCTTTTATTTTGAACAACGCTGAATCTAGAGTTCGATATCTACAAAGTAGACAAATCGTAACTAGCTTGAACTATATATTTTTGCTGTAAAACAACCAGTTGTGTGCGTAGTTTATTTATCTGTATATTTTAAATTCCTTAACGTGGGATTCCGAACATTTCATTTCATACGTTAGCCACTAGAGAGGACAATTTATCCATACATTAGATAAGACATTAACACTTCATCCTTCGCTACTGATATTTGCTAGTCGAGCGGGGCCCGGTATGGCCAGGTGAGTTAAGGCGTGCGACTCATAATCTGAGGGTCGCAGGTTCGCATCCTCATCGCACCAAACATGCTTGCCCCTTCAGCCGTGGGAGCGTTATAATGTACGGTCAATCCCACTATTCGTTGGTAAAAGAGTAGTCCAAGAGTTGGCGGTGGGTGGTGGTGACTAGCTGCCTTTCCTCTTATCTTACACTGCTAAATTAGGGATGGCTAGCGCAGATAGTCCTCGAGTAGCTTTGCGCGAAATTCAAAACAAACCAAAGTTTTCATGACGACTTCCAACTTTCTCAAATAGGCTTATCAAACTTCGACAAGTTACTCTATGTCTATACAGAGAAAAGAGCTAGATTCAATAGTGATATAAAGTAGCAAACAAAATATTCCACAATAAGTCGCATCACTACAAGGAATGACATTAAAAACAAAATAAAGTTAATCAAAGGATAACAGAAGGGTATAAATAGGCCAATAGAAGTGAAGGATTGCTGTGGCTCAATGTTTATTTAGGTTTCTTTTATTTATTGGGTTGATGCAATGCGAAAATAATAAATCAGAAAACAAAACCAAACCAATAAACCATATAAAGCCAAAGAGAAACATAAAATAAGCAAGCATAATAACATTGAGTACGTAAATAGAAACGAATACTGAACAGAAAAAATGTATCATATTGAGACCAATAGAAACTTTAACTTGTTTGTTTATAATTAGGCACAAAGCTATACTTTGGATTATCTTCGGTGTCAAAACATAGCTTCTAGAGTTAGGAAAATTAGGAACATGTACGTAAATGATAGATTTCGTAATTCTTAAATTTTCTTGGATTTTTGTCTATTCATCAGTTTAAAATAAGTTAGGTTTGTTTGTTTGAATTTTGCGCAAAGCTACACGAGGGCTATCTGCGCTAGCCGTCCCTAATTTAGCAGTGTAAGACTAGAGGGAAGGCAGCTAGTCATCATCATCCACCGCCAACTCTTGGACTACTATTTTACCAACGAATCGTGTGAATGACCGTCACATTATAATGCCCCCAGGCCTGAAAGAACGAGCATGTTTGGTGCGACCGGGATTCGAACTCATGATCCTCGGTTTACGAGTCGAACGCCTTAACCCACCTCGCTATGCCGGACCCAATAACTTACATAAGGTGTCAATTCATTAATAACTGAAGGTTGACACCACATATTTTGCATCTATGATTATTATAATTACCTTCTAGATTAGTAATAAAATTATAGTGCATTAGAAATAAAATATCAATCATATAACTCAAAATAGTGTACAAGAGAATACGATATGATATGTTGATTTGTTATTGTACGTATATGCAGAGAGAAACGAATCTGGAGTATTGAGCTCCCCAAGATGGCGGTTTCGTGGTACGTTTTCGAAGCCCTCTTGTTGCATCTAGTTCCTTACGGTTTACCTACGCAAGTATCACTACGCAGAGCCAATTATAAAACCTCAAATTTCGACACTTTTTTTTTTTTGCATTTGTTAAGTTTCGTTACTTTTTTATGCACAGAAAACCAGTTATTCAATGTTAAATAAAAAAATAAAAAATATATTTTACTTTTCTCTGGGTCTAATGACTGTTGTTGACTGTTGTTGTGTCATCAATTTTAAATTTTTGTTGTAACCAGCGGCCTCAAAAGATAGAAGTGGCCTGCCAGTATATTAAAACCTCATTTGGATAATTTTGTGTAGCGCTTTGGATTCTAGGACATTGTGAAACTCATCATAAGAAAACCAATTATGAAACTGATTTATAAAATATGGAAAAATTTCAAAACACAATATCCAAGATACTACGCCCCACGGTTGAAAGGGCTAGCATGTTTGGTGTGACCGAGATTCGAAGCCGCGACCCTCAGATTACGGGCCAGTTTGCTAGGATGTTTGAAATTTTGAATAAGCTTTTGTATGCAGTGGTTGACGACATGAAATTACTTAGTAGCTTTTATTTGAAATATTACAAGTCATATATGCGTTAGATGGTAGCAGAAACAAATAGATGTGTTATGTAAGAACACACTCAGTCATAAGATTCTTTCTCTAAAAACCAAATGGCAGGAAAATATTGCTTATTTAGGTTTAATCACCCAGTAACCATGTACAATAGCGTTATTAGTTATACAGCTTGTAGAAGATTTAGCGGCACGACTAGAAATCTCTCACAATTCACGAGATTAGGCATTTTGGTTTGGCTGCTACGAAAGTTATAGCCTGATGCTCAAAGAAAGCTAGAGAATCATTTAAACAACAAAGAGGCACATAAATCACTGTTGAAATCTAATATTGACGACTTCTTCTAGTGGAAAATAGATTATTGGATTACCTACTTGAAACACTGAAGATGTACGCAAAAAAAATAACATAAAGAAGGCAAAATCAAAACTTAACTTCTGAATGTATTCTGTCTTCATGAACAGTACTTAAAGTACTGCTCTTAATGCCCCCTAATGAGGACTTAATGACCAATTTTAGTTTTGACATAGCAGAATCATTCAACTCAATTGAGCAAATTATGGATAATAATCATTCTTAGTTTCATATCCTTGGCTTCGGTTCTTATCAGATAGGACATGGTGTGCGTTAAGGGCTGATTCACTCTATTAATGAAATTTCTTACACTTTACTGAACCTAACCACAGCGCGAAATCACATACATTTTCATTTGTCTTCCGTATATCTAACAGTATTTTCTGAGATGTACTTCCAAGTAGACATAATTAAGTTTATCGAAATGGAACAGTTTTCTTTTTTTTATGGATTATCTCACGAGCGAATGTAACTTCGTGTAACAAGAATTGTAATCATTATCTTTGTGTTCTTTACATCCGGGTCATATGATGACTTTTAGAAAAAAAAAAAATTATACTCATTTGAAATTGATTAGACACCTACAGGGCCGATTGAACCTAAATGCACCCATTTTTAATATCTGGTAAATTTCATTGACAGTATATATAGAGATGGACATAAATAGGAGTACAGTTGGAGTTTGTTTGTTTGTTTTGGAATTTCGCACAAAGCTACTCGAGGGCTATCTGTGTTAGCCGTCCCTAATTTAGCAGTGTAAGACTAGGGGAAAGGCAGCTAGTCATCACCAATCACCGCCAACTCTTGGGCTACTCTTTTACCAACGAATAGTGGGATTGACCGTCACATTATAACGCCCCCACGGCTGGGAGGGGGAGCATGTTTGGCGCGACTCGGGCGCGAACCCGCGACCCTCAAATTACGAAGCGCACGCCTTAACGCGCTAGGCCATGCCGGGCCCTACAGTTGGAGAGTCAGCAATAAATTTATACACCACCACATATACGGTATGAACCTTAGTTGTAGGGATGATTTTCTAACTTTACCACCACAAATACGGTATGAACCTTGGTAGTACGGACGATGTTCTAACTTTACCACCACATATACGATATGAACCTTGGTGGAAGGGATGATTTTTAACTTTACCACCACATATACGATATGAACCTTGGTGGTACGGATGATGTTCTAATTTTAGCACTACAAATACGGTATGAACCTTGGTGTTATAGATAATAGTTTACCTTTACCACCATAGCTACAATATGAACCTTGGTGGCACGAATGATGCTTCCTTTTTATATTTTTAGTGGGTTCGGAGCTGTAACGATCTAAGTTATAAGAAGAATAAGTGTAACACCTGAAAAGCCCGGCGTGGCCAGGTGGTTGAGGCACTCGATTCCCAATCTTAATTTAAAGTGTGTGTAATTGGTATTCAGTCACTTTATAAAAAAGACTGCAAGGAAGAATAACAAACACATAGAGTAAGTAATCAGTGAGAAAGAGCTTTGTTAGTGTAGTGATAGCATGACTTCATCAAAGTAGATAAGTAATCAGTGAGAAAGAGCTTTGTTAGTGTAGTGATAGCATGACTTCATCAAAGTAGATAAGTAATCAATGATAAAGAGCTTTGTTAGTGTAGTGGTAGCATGACTTCATCAGAGTAGATAAGTAATCAGTGAGAAAGAGCTTTGTTAGTGTAGTGATAGCATGACTTCATCAAAGTAGATAAGTAATCAGTGAAAAAGTGCTTTGTTAGTGTAATGACAGCATGACTTCATCAAAGTAGATAAGTAATCAATGATAAAGAGCTTTGTTAGTGTAGTGGTAGCATGACTTCATCAGAGTAGATAAGTAATCAGTCAAAAAGTGCTTTGTTAGTGTAGTGACAGCATGACTTCATCAAAGCAGATAAGTAATCAGTGATAAAGAGCTACGTTAGTGTAGTGATAGCATGACTTCATCAGAGGAGATAAGTAATCAGTGAGAAAGAGCTACGTTAGTGTAGTGATAGCATGACTTCATCAGAGAAGATAAGTAATCAGTGAGAAAGAGCTTTGTTAGTGTAGTGATAGCATGACTTCATCAAAGTAGATAAGTAATAAGAGAAAAAGAGCTTTGTTAGTGTAGTGATAGCATGACTTCATCGAAGTAGATAAGTAATCAGTGAAAAAGTGCTTTGTTAGTGTAGTGATAGCATGACTTCATCAGAAAAGATAAGTAATCAGTGAGAAAGAGCTTTGTCAGTGTAGTGATAGCATGACTTCATCAAAGTAAATAAGTAATCAGTGAAAAAGTGCTTTGTTAGTGGAGTGATAGCATGACTTCATCAGAGTAGATAAGTAATCAGCGATAAAGAGCTTTGTTAGTGTAGTGATAGCATGACTTTATCAGAGGAGATAACTAAACATTGAGAAAGAGCTTTGTTAGTGTAGTGATAGCATGCCTTCATTAAAGTAGATAAGTAATCAGTAAAAAAGTGCTTTGTTAGGGTAGTGATAGCATGACTTCATCAGAGTAGATAAGTAATCAGCGATAAAGAGCTTTGTTAGTGTAGTGATAGTATGACTTCATCAGAGAAGATAAGTAATCAGTGAGAAAGAGCTACTTTAGTGTAGTGATAGCATGACTTCATCAAAGTAGATAACTAAACAGTGAGAAAGAGCTTTGTTAATGTAGTGGTAGCATGACTTCATCAGAGTAAATAAGTAATCAGTGAAAAAGTGCTTTGTAAGTGTAGTGGTAGCATGACTTCATCAAAGTAGATAAGTTATCAGAGAGAAAGAGCTTTTTTAGTGTAGTGATAGCATGACTTCATCGAAGTAGATAAGTAATAAGTGAAAAGGTGCTTTCTTAGTGTAGTGATAGCATGACTTCATCAAAGTAAATAAGGAATCAGTGAGAAAGAGCTTTGTTAGTTTAGTGATAAAATGACTTCATCAAAGTACATAAGTAATCAGTGAAAAAATGCTTTGTTAGTGTAGTGATAGCATGACTTCATCAAAGTAGATAAGGAATCAGTGAGAAAGAGCTTTGTTAGTGTAGTGATAGTATGACTTCATCAGAGGAGATAAGTAATCAGTGAGAAAGAGCTACGTTAGTGTAGTGATAGCATGACTTCATCAGATAAGATAAGTAATCAGTGAGAAAGAGCTTTGTTAGTGTAGTGATAGCATGACTTCATCAGATAAGATAAGTAATCAGTGAGAAAGAGCTTTGTTAGTGTAGTGATAGCATGACTTCATCAGAAAAGATAAGTAATCAGTGAGAAAGTGCTTTGTCAGTGTAGTGATAGCATGACTTCATCAAAGTAGATAAGTAATCAGTGAGAAAGAGCTACGTTAGTGTAGTGATAGCATGACTTCATCAGAAAAGATAAGTAATCAGTGAAAAAGTGCTTTGTTAGTGTAGTGATAGCATGACTTCATCAGAAAAGATAAGTAATCAGTGAGAAAGAGCTTTGTTAGTGTAGTGATAGCATGCCTTCATTAAAGTAGATAAGTAATCAGTAAAAAAGTGCTTTGTTAGGGTAGTGATAGCATGACTTCATCAAAGCAGATAAGTAATCAGTGATAAAGAGCTTTGTAAGTGCAGTGATAGCATGACTTCATCAAAGTAAATAAGTAATCAGTGAGAAAGAGCTTTGTTAGTGTAGTGATAGCATGACTTCAACAAAATAGATAAGTAATCAGTGATAAAGAGCTTCGTTAGTGTAGTGGTAGCATGACTTCATCAGAGTAGATAAGTAATCAGTGATAAAGAGCTTCGTTTGTGTATTGATAGCATGACTTCATCAGAGTAGATAAGTAATCAGTGAGAAAGAGCTTTGTTAGTGTAGTGGTAGCATGACTTCATAAAAGTAGATAAGTAATCAGTGAGAAAGAGTTTTGTTCCTGTAGTGGTAGCATGACTTCAACAGAGTAGATAAGTAATCAGTGATAAAGAGCTTTGTTAGAGTAGTGATAGCATGACTTCATCAGAGTAGATAAGTAATCAGTGAGAAAGAGCTTTGTTAGAGTAGTGATAGCATGACTTCATCAGAGTAGATAAGTAATCAGTGAGAAAGAGCTTTGTTAGTGTAGTGATAGCATGACTTCATCAAAGTAGATACCCCTCGGTGTGGATTCCTGTACGTGGTGAGGGGACCTCCCAGGGAAGGTTCTGTTCTATCTGGTTACCTTCTCTGGGATCTAAACATCCACCCACGTGTTTGCCGTGCGTGGCGACCCGTGAAGGGGGAGGAGAAGATCCTGGTGGTTGAGGGGTCCAACCCTAACACACCACTTTGGCCTCGAATTCCTGTAGACGGGCGGCCTTTGGGTGGCCCCCCTTGGGTCAATCGGCTGGTCCACTTGGGCTAGAGTCAACCAAGTACCAGTGTTGGAAGTTCCCAACGGGTGTTGTGGACATTGTGCCTGATGCTGGTGTTTGGGTATAGTGCTCACGAAACCCTGGCGTTGCTGCATTGTCCTTGCGTGACTTTGTAGTGCGTCCCCTTGTAGGGCTCCATGGTGGGTGGGGTCAGTGGGTACCGAAATTTTTCCTTTTCCTATGGATCCTCAAAAAATTTAAATAAAATTGTAAAAAAACAGTCAATGGGTAAGCGACCACGTCTTGAATACTCAGAACAGCAATCTTCAACATCAGTAACACATGTACCTCATTTTCTTATATTACATTCTCTTTCGGAAAACCTTTAGGGCAAATGTCCCCTTTTTTTATTCAAAAGGGACTAGAGGGACTTGCTGGCTCTCCAAAATCAGTAAAGAAACTTCGATCTGGTGACATATTGGTTGAAACATCCACATCCCAACACAGTGAACTCCTGTTGAAATCAAAGGCAATTGGGGATATACCTATTGAGGTTACACCCATGCTGCCTTGAATTCTTCACGAGGAGTTATTGTTGAAAGGGATTTGAAGAACGTTCCCGAGTCAGAGATTCTCGCTGGTCTCTCCACTCAGGAGTTTCTGCAGTGAGGCGTATCTCCACTCGCAAAGATGGAATTACACTGCCAACAAATACCCTCGTTTTAACATTTACTTCACCACGTGCACCTGCCACCATCAAGGCAGGTTATCTCATTGCAGGGTTCGGCCATACATACCAAACCCTCTTCGATGTTTCCAATGTCAGAGATTCGGCCACTCAAAGACATCTTGTCGTGGTTCCCTGACATGTGCTCGTTGTGGAGGCAAGGACCACGATGCCTATGACTGTGACATGAACCCACATTGCGTAAACTGCAATGGTTCTCACCCCTCATACTTTCATTCTTGCCCAAAATGGTTGGAGGAAAAGAGGTGCAGCGTTTGAAAACGACACATAACATTAGTTATCCTGAGGCTCGGAAATTGCTGTCCACAACTCCATCTCGGACATATGCTGCTGCACTTCATTCCACAAGTACAGTGGGAGTGCAGACAGATCTCTCTGTGCCTCCAAAGAATCGTTTTCAAAACAAACGAAAAGCCTTTTGACCTCCGTGGTTAAAAGGTTGATGAATCAACTACCACACCTATCTCTGTCCCTCCCATACCTTCCAACACACCTCAAGATCCACGTCCTTCAGTTTCAAATACAGGCATTTCTTCTGATACATCTTTTCTCCCACCACAAGAGACAACACAATTATTCGTTCGCGTCCTCAGTCACTAGATTCCCCTTCCAATAACAAAACCTGCCCACCCGACACAGAGCAGGATCCATGGAGGTTGATAGACCTCCTCCAACTAAAGACAGTAAAGAAAAAAGACGTGGTCGTAAACCGAAGGGTTCTCCAGCCACTTCACCTACCCGTTCTTAAAATGGCCACCTTGATACAATGGAACTGTCGAGGTTTACGTTCTAATCTGGATGATATCAAAACGCTGATTGCTTCCTACCATCCTGTTTGTCTTTCTTTACAAGAAACATTTCTCAAAACTGCTGATACTGTCTCCATTCGGCAGTTTTCTCTGTACAGAAATGACAGGTTGTGTGATGGTCGAGTACATGGAGGGGTGGCACTGTTGGTTGATCAACACGTGCCCACCCTGTCTTTGTCACTCAACACACCCTTGGAGGCTGTAGCCATCCGTATTTCCTTGGGTCATACCATCACTGTTTGTTCTCTGTACCTGTCCCTGGAAAGACATATGATCAATCAGATCTGGATGCTCTCGTTGAACAATTGCCATCTCCGTTTCTAATCCTAGGGGATTTTAATGGACATCATCCCCTCTGGGGAAGTGCTATTATTGATGGGAGGGGCCGATCTGTAGAGCGGATGCTCTCTGATCACAATCTTTCTCTTTTCAATATTGGTTCTTCCACTTACTTTCATGCACCTAGTCAGTCCTTTACCGCTATTGATCTCAGTTTGCTCCCCTTCATTATTCTCCCATTTTTCATGGAGGTTGACAGTAATCCACTAGGCAGTGATCATTTTCCGATCCTTTTGAAAGAGACTGGCCGTGGTCGATGCCACCCTACCCGCGTGCCTCGGTGGAAGCTGGATCAGGCAGAGTGGTCCACTTTCACTGCTCTCGCAGAACTTGATCCTGCCATCGTAAATCAGCCATCAATAGACGACTGTGTAGCAGCGGTAACTGACTGTATTACACATGCAGCTGCTCAGTGTATTCCTAAAACCTCGACACGTTTTCCACGATATCCTCGTCCGTGGTGGAATCCTGCTTGCCACTTAGCACGGAAGGCTCAAAAGCGGGCCTGGGATACTTTTCGTAGATATCCCACACTTTCAAACCGGGTTGCTTTCCAACGGGCCCGTGCCCATGCTAGGTGGGTAAGACGTCACAGCCAGAAGGAATCTTGGATTAAGTTCACAACCAGTATATCTTCTACCACCAGTTCCAAGATCATATGGGACAGGATTCGAAAGGTTAATGGCAACTACAATTCTATCCCCCTCTCGATCTTACTCTCTGATGGTCAGGAGGTGACTGATGTTCGGAACATCGCTAACACTCTAGGTGAAAGCTTTTGCCGGGTATCTAGCACTTCTGCTTGTTCCTCCACCTTCCTGGCCATCAAGACTCGGGCGGAGCGATCACCTCTTTCCTTTCGAACTAACTGTTTCTTTGACTATAATCGTCCTTTTACCCTGGTGGAACTAAAAATGGCCCTTCATCGGTCTGCCAGTACGTCTGTTGGACCTGATGATATTCATTATGACATGCTGCACCATTTATCTCCTGCTTCTCTTAATGTCCTTCTGATTGTTTTCAACCGGATCTGGCAGAAGAATGTTTTCCCTGATGCTTGGCGCCAGGCTATTATTTTACCTTTCTCTAAGCCAGGGAAAGATCCCAAGATTCCTTCAAACTACCGTCCAATTGCTTTGACGAGCTGTCTCTGTAAGACATTAGAAAGGATGGTTAATGCTCGTCTTGTTTGGTTCCTTGAATCAAACAACCTCCTCTCCCACCCAGTGTGGGTTCCGTCGACAACACTCCACCACAGACCACCTAATTCGTCTTGAAACATCTATCAGAGAAGCCTTTCTCAACCGCCAACATCTTGTATCAATATTCTTTGACATAGAGAAGGCTTACGACACAACATGGAGGTATGGCGTTTTGCGAGACCTCCATACATATGGGTTACGTGGCCATCTACCCATGTTTATTAAAAAATTTTTTTAATGGACAGGAGATTCCAGGTTCGTGTGGGTTCGACACTTTCCCGTTCTTTTGTACAGGAACTTGGAGTCCCTCAAGGATGTGTATTGAGTGTTACACTCTTCAGTATAAAGATAAATGCCATCACTGAACAACTCCCTCTCACTGTTGCGAATGGGCTGTATGTCGATGACTTTCACATCTCATGTCAGTCGTCAAACATGAGATATATTGAGCGGCAACTACAAACCGCCCTCAATTGTGTACGGAAGTGGACTATGGCGAACGGCTTTAATTTCTCTCTCTCCAAAACTGTGTGCATGCACTTTTGCCGTCGACGGGGTATTCACCCTGATCCTGAACTTCATATCGGTGGAGTTTTGCTGCCAGTTGTCCCGGAGACCAAGTTCTTGGGGCTTATCTTTGATCGTAAACTGACCTTTATACCACACACTTAAAGCAGCTTCGGGTCAAATGCACAAGAGCACTGAACATCCTCCGTGTTCTCTCTTCTACCAGTTGGGGGGCAGATCGCTGTTCAATGTTAAAGGTATATCGTGCTCTTATTAGATCGAAACTCGATTATGGATCAATGGTCTATGGCTCTGCCAGATTCTCAGCCTTAAAGATGCTGGACCCCGTTCATCACCAAGGACTTCGACTCTGCACTGGGGCTTTCCGTACCTCTCCAGTTCAAAGTATATACATTGAATCTCATGAACCTTCTCTACACCTTCGCCGTTTGCAACTATCTTTACAATATACTTCGAAACTTCATTCCTTACCAAAGCATCCCACCTGGAAATGTGTTTTCCTTCCTCGGTGGGCAGTACTTTTTCAGAACAGACGATCTGTCATTGCTCCGTTTGGCCTTCGCATCCGGAAGCAATTGGATGAATTGGGTCTGTCCTTGGATAACATTGCATGTTCCACAGGTCGGCCCATCCCACCATGGCTTATTACAGCCCCCAAATGTGACCTTTCTTTCAGTCACCTAAAAGGCAGATACTCCAGATTGGAAGTACCGTCTTTTATTCAATGAATATCTTTCAAACAATCATTCAGTTCCTATTTATACAGATGGTTCCAAATCAGGTAATTCAGTGGGCTCTGCTATGGTTTGCTATGGATCAGTAGTTGCACGCAGAATCCCTTCTACAGCTTCTGTGTTCACTGCTGAACTGTATGCCATATCTCTGCCCTGGATCATATTGCAGCTGAGCAGTACTCCAACTGCACTATTTATACTGATTCGCTTAGTTCTATACTTGCCTTGGAATCGCTACACGTTGGCTCACATCCTATTCTCGCTGATATTCGTAACCGACTGGCCCGTTTCTCATTAGCAGCTACTTCAATCCAGTTTTCTGGATACCAGGCCATGTTGGTATTCGCGGGAACGAGCTTGCAGACATGGCAGCTAAATATGTCTGCTTCAGCACCATCACTCCTATGCCTATTCCGTACATGGACTATGGTGTTATCTTCAAGGGTCCGCTCCGTGCCAGCTGGCAGTCCACTTGGAGTGAGCAACGTGACAACAAACTTTTCAAATCAAACCCAAAATTGGACTTTGGCCATCTAGCTTCCGTAAAGTTCGGAAGGAGGAAGTTGTTCTCACTAGGCTACGCATTGGTCACAGTTTTTAACTCATCATTTTCTTTTATCTGGAACTGATGCACCAATGTGTAATTTGTGTAACACTCAAATCACTATCAGCCACATTTTACTTTCTTGCCATCGTTACAATTCTCAACGACGGCAATATTTTAAACATATTTTTTCCCAGGGTCAATCTGTAACATTGGACAGAGTTATTGGTGATGGTGACTCTGTCCACCTTGATAATGTTTTTAATTTTTTAATGGCCATTAACCTTTTTAATCTCATTTAAGTGTTGCATGTTTATTCATTACACCTTTTTAATTGTGGTTCCTTTTTTACAGTTTTAATCTCTCTCATTCAATTTGACATTGGACAATAGCCAGAACATTAAATAACTCGACACCAGGACTGGAAAGGCCAACTTCAGGTGAATAACGCTCCTGTTTGAACTATCCGTTTGAACTACTCGTTAGTCATCCTGGCGAGTTGTTATTATACTTTTACTGCATATCATTTCACACTTTTACTAATTAACTTTTTAGTACTGGCCATATTGACTCATAACCCGGAACCAGGACTGGAAAGACCAACTTCAGGTGACTGACGGTGGTTTTTATACTTACCTGTTAGTCTTCCTGGCGGGTTACGATCATTACCATTCTGCTACAGGTAGTTCTTTACAACTTTGTTGACTGGATGTCACATTGGTTTTTACGCCATTTTCTGTCTTAATTGCCGTTTTGCTTTTATCTTCAATTACTTCTACAAATTTTACTCCATTTACGAGACTTTATCCTTTTACTGGACATTTGGCTACTCATTATTACGATTTTGCGGAGTGTCTTTTAAAACTTTTACTTTCTTTTACATTTTGATAATAGCTGCTATGACACATAACCCAGAACCAAAACTGGAAAGGCCAACTTCAGGTGTCTGACGGTGGTTCTTGAACTTACCTGTTAGTCTTCCTGGCAGGTTATGATCATTACCTTTTTGCTAGAGTAAATACCTTACAACTTCTTATACTCTGCCTTCTATCTTAACATTGTAGACTAGGTGTCAACATTGGTTTTATACTTTTTTGTTTTACCTTCAGTTCAGTTTATGTCTATTACTACATTTATTTATTTATTTATTTATTTATTTTTTTACATTTTTACCGAATGTCTGGCGCAGATAGCCTCGCTGCTTTGTGCCATAAAACACTAAATCAATCAATCAATCAGTCAAAGTAAATAAGTAATCAGTGAGAAAGAGCTTTGTTAGTGTAGTGATAGCATGACTTCATCAAAATAGATAAGTAATCAGTGATAAAGAGCTTCGTTAGTGTAGTGGTAGCATGACTTCATCAGAGTAGATAAGTAATCAGTGAGAAAGAGCTACGTTAGTGTAGTGATAGCATGACTTCATCAGAGTAGATAAGTAATCAGTGAAAAACAGCTTTGTTAGTGTAGTGATAGTATGACTTCATCAAAGTAGATAAGTAATCAGTGAAAAAGTGCTTTGTTAGTGTAGTGATAGCATGACTTCATCAGATTAGATAAGTAATCAGCGATAAAGAGCTTTGTTAGTGTAGTGATAGCATGACTTCATTAGAGTAGATAAGTAATCAGTGAGAAAGAGCTTTGTCAGTGTAGTGATAGCATGCCTTCATCAAAGTAGATAAGTAATCAGTAAAAAAGTGCTTTGTTAGTGTAGTGATAGCATGACTTCATCATAGTAGATAAGTAATTAGTGAAAAACAGCTTTGTTAGTGTAGTGATAGTAGGACTTCATCAGAGTAGATAAGTCATCAGTGAGAAAGAGCTACGTTAGTGTAGTGATAGCATGACTTCATCAGAGTAGATAAGTAATCAGTGAAATAGTGCTTTGTTAGTGTAGTGATAGCATGATTTCATCAGAGTAGATAACTAAACAGTGAGAAAGAGCTTTCTTAGTGTAGTGATAGCATGACTTCATCAGAGTAGATAAGAAATCAGTAAAAAAGTGCTTTGTTAGTGTAGTGATAGCATGATTTCATCAGAGTAGATAACTACACAGTGAGAAAGAGCTTTGTTAATGTAGTGGTAGCATGACTTCATCAGAGTAAATAAGTAATCAGTGAAAAAGTGCTTTGTTAGTGTAGTGATAGCATGACTTCATCAGATTAGATAAGTAATCAGTGACAAAGAGCTTTGTTAGTGTAGTGATAGCATGACTTCATCAGAGTAGATAAGTAATCAGTGAGAAAGAGTTTTGTCAGTGTAGTGATAGCATGACTTCATCAAAATAGATACGTAATCAGTGAGAAAGAGCTTTGTTAGTGTAGTGATAGCATGACTTCATCAAAGTAGATAAGTAATAAGTGAGAAAGAGCTTTGTTAGTTTAGTGATAGCATGACTTCATCAGAGTAGATAAGTAATAACTGATAAAGATCTTCGTTAGTGCATCGATAGCATGACTTCATCAGAGTATATAAGTAATCAGTGAGAAAGAGCTTCGTTAGTGTAGTGGTAGCATGACTTCATCAGAGTAGATAAGTAATCATTGAAAAAGAGCTTTGTTAGTGTAGTGATAGCATGACTTCATCAGAGTAGATAAGTAATCAGTGAAAAAGAGCTTTCTTAGTGTAGTGATAGCATGACTTCATCAAAGTAGATAAGGAATCAGTGAGAAAGAGCTTCGTTAGTGTAGTGATAGCATGACTTCATCAGAGTAGATAAGTAATCAGTGAAAAAGTGCTTTGTTAGTGTAGTAATAGCATGATTTCATCAGAGAAGATAACTAAACAGTGAGAAAGAGCTTTGTTAGTGTAGTGATAGCATGACTTCATCAGAGTTGATAAGTAATCAGTGAAAAAGAGCTTTGTTAGTGTAGTGGTAGCATGACTTCATCAAAGTAGATAAGGAATCGATGAGAAAGAGCTTTGTTAGTGTAGTGATAGCATGACTTCATCAAAGTAGATAAGTAATCAGTGAAAAAGAGCTTTGTTAGTGTAGTGGTAGCATGACTTCATCAAAGTAGATAAGGAATCGATGAGAAAGAGCTTTGTTAGTGTAGTGATAGCATGACTTCATCAAAGTAGATAAGTAATGAGTGAGAAAGAGCTTTGTTAGTGTAGTGGTAGCATGACTTCATCAGAGTAGATAAGTAATGAGTGAGAAAGAGCTTTGTTAGTGTAGTGGTAGCATGACTTCATCAGAGTAGATAAGTAATGAGTGAGAAAGAGCTTTGTTAGTGTAGTGGTAGCATGACTTCATCAAAGTAGATAAGTTATCAGTGAGAAAGAGCTTTTTTAGTGTAGTGGTAGCATGACTTCATCAGAGTAGATAAGTAATGAGTGAAAAAGAGCTTTGTTAGTGTAGTGATAGCATGACTTCATCAAAATAGATACGTAATCAGTGAAAGAGCTTTGTTAGTGTAGTGATAGCATGACTTAATCAAAGTAGATAAGTAATAAGTGAGAAAGAGCTTTGTTAGTTTAGTGATAGCATGACTTCATCAGAGTAGATAAGTAATCAGTGATAAAGAGCTTTGTTAGTGTAGTGGTAGCATGACTTCATCAGATTAGATAAGTAATCAGTGATAAAGAGCTTTGTTAGTGTAGTGATAGCATGACTTCATTAGAGTAGATAAGTAATCAGTGAGAAAGAGCTTTGTCAGTGTAGTGATAGCATGCCTTCATCAAAGTAGATAAGTAATCAGTAAAAAAGGGCTTTGTTAGTGTAGTGATAGCATGACTTCATCATAGTAGATAAGTAATCAGTGAAAAACAGCTTTGTTAGTGTAGTGATAGTAGGACTTCATCAGAGTAGATAAGTCATCAGTGAGAAAGAGCTACGTTAGTGTAGTGATAGCATGACTTCATTAGAGTAGATAAGTAATCAGTGAAATAGTGCTTTGTTAGTGTAGTGATAGCATCATTTCATTAGAGTAGATAACTAAATAGTGAGAAAGAGCTTTGTTAGTGTAGTGATAGCATGACTTCATCAGAGTATATAAGTAATCAGTGAAAATGAGCTTTGTTAGTGTAGTGATAGCATGACTTCATCAAAGTAGATAAGGAATCAGTGAGAAAGAGCTTTGTTTGTGTAGTGATAGCATGACTTCATCAGAGTAGATAAGTAATCAATGAAAAAGTGCTTTGTTAGTGTAGTGATAGCATGACTTCATCAGATTAGATAAGTAATCAGTGGTAAAGAGCTTTGTTAGTGTAGTGATAGCATGACTTCATCAGAGTAGATAAGTAATCAGTGAAAAACAGCTTTGTTAGTGTAGTGATAGTATGACTTCATCAAAGTAGATAAGTAATCAGTGAAAAAGTGCTTTGTTAGTGTAGTGATAGCATGACTTCATCAGATTAGATAAGTAATCAGCGATAAAGAGCTTTGTTAGTGTAGTGATAGCATGACTTCATTAGAGTAGATAAGTAATCAGTGAGAAAGAGCTTTGTCAGTGTAGTGATAGCATGCCTTCATCAAAGTAGATAAGTAATCAGTAAAAAAGTGCTTTGTTAGTGTAGTGATAGCATGACTTCATCATAGTAGATAAGTAATTAGTGAAAAACAGCTTTGTTAGTGTAGTGATAGTAGGACTTCATCAGAGTAGATAAGTCATCAGTGAGAAAGAGCTACGTTAGTGTAGTGATAGCATGACTTCATCAGAGTAGATAAGTAATCAGTGAAATAGTGCTTTGTTAGTGTAGTGATAGCATGATTTCATCAGAGTAGATAACTAAACAGTGAGAAAGAGCTTTCTTAGTGTAGTGATAGCATGACTTCATCAGAGTAGATAAGAAATCAGTAAAAAAGTGCTTTGTTAGTGTAGTGATAGCATGATTTCATCAGAGTAGATAACTACACAGTGAGAAAGAGCTTTGTTAATGTAGTGGTAGCATGACTTCATCAGAGTAAATAAGTAATCAGTGAAAAAGTGCTTTGTTAGTGTAGTGATAGCATGACTTCATCAGATTAGATAAGTAATCAGTGACAAAGAGCTTTGTTAGTGTAGTGATAGCATGACTTCATCAGAGTAGATAAGTAATCAGTGAGAAGAGTTTTGTCAGTGTAGTGATAGCATGACTTCATCAAAATAGATACGTAATCAGTGAGAAAGAGCTTTGTTAGTGTAGTGATAGCATGACTTCATCAAAGTAGATAAGTAATAAGTGAGAAAAGAGCTTTGTTAGTTTAGTGATAGCATGACTTCATCAGAGTAGATAAGTAATAACTGATAAAGATCTTCGTTAGTGCATCGATAGCATGACTTCATCAGAGTATATAAGTAATCAGTGAGAAAGAGCTTCGTTAGTGTAGTGGTAGCATGACTTCATCAGAGTAGATAAGTAATCATTGAAAAAGAGCTTTGTTAGTGTAGTGATAGCATGACTTCATCAGAGTAGATAAGTAATCAGTGAAAAAGAGCTTTCTTAGTGTAGTGATAGCATGACTTCATCAAAGTAGATAAGGAATCAGTGAGAAAGAGCTTCGTTAGTGTAGTGATAGCATGACTTCATCAGAGTAGATAAGTAATCAGTGAAAAGTGCTTTGTTAGTGTAGTAATAGCATGATTTCATCAGAGAAGATAACTAAACAGTGAGAAAGAGCTTTGTTAGTGTAGTGATAGCATGACTTCATCAGAGTTGATAAGTAATCAGTGAAAAAGAGCTTTGTTAGTGTAGTGGTAGCATGACTTCATCAAAGTAGATAAGGAATCGATGAGAAAGAGCTTTGTTAGTGTAGTGATAGCATGACTTCATCAAAGTAGATAAGTAATCAGTGAAAAAGAGCTTTGTTAGTGTAGTGGTAGCATGACTTCATCAAAGTAGATAAGGAATCGATGAGAAAGAGCTTTGTTAGTGTAGTGATAGCATGACTTCATCAAAGTAGATAAGTAATGAGTGAGAAAGAGCTTTGTTAGTGTAGTGGTAGCATGACTTCATCAGAGTAGATAAGTAATGAGTGAGAAAGAGCTTTGTTAGTGTAGTGGTAGCATGACTTCATCAGAGTAGATAAGTAATGAGTGAGAAAGAGCTTTGTTAGTGTAGTGGTAGCATGACTTCATCAAAGTAGATAAGTTATCAGTGAGAAAGAGCTTTTTTAGTGTAGTGGTAGCATGACTTCATCAGAGTAGATAAGTAATGAGTGAAAAAGAGCTTTGTTAGTGTAGTGATAGCATGACTTCATCAAAATAGATACGTAATCAGTGAGAAAGAGCTTTGTTAGTGTAGTGATAGCATGACTTAATCAAAGTAGATAAGTAATAAGTGAGAAAGAGCTTTGTTAGTTTAGTGATAGCATGACTTCATCAGAGTAGATAAGTAATCAGTGATAAAGAGCTTTGTTAGTGTAGTGGTAGCATGACTTCATCAGATTAGATAAGTAATCAGTGATAAAGAGCTTTGTTAGTGTAGTGATAGCATGACTTCATTAGAGTAGATAAGTAATCAGTGAGAAAGAGCTTTGTCAGTGTAGTGATAGCATGCCTTCATCAAAGTAGATAAGTAATCAGTAAAAAAGGGCTTTGTTAGTGTAGTGATAGCATGACTTCATCATAGTAGATAAGTAATCAGTGAAAAACAGCTTTGTTAGTGTAGTGATAGTAGGACTTCATCAGAGTAGATAAGTCATCAGTGAGAAAGAGCTACGTTAGTGTAGTGATAGCATGACTTCATTAGAGTAGATAAGTAATCAGTGAAATAGTGCTTTGTTAGTGTAGTGATAGCATCATTTCATTAGAGTAGATAACTAAATAGTGAGAAAGAGCTTTGTTAGTGTAGTGATAGCATGACTTCATCAGAGTATATAAGTAATCAGTGAAAATGAGCTTTGTTAGTGTAGTGATAGCATGACTTCATCAAAGTAGATAAGGAATCAGTGAGAAAGAGCTTTGTTTGTGTAGTGATAGCATGACTTCATCAGAGTAGATAAGTAATCAATGAAAAAGTGCTTTGTTAGTGTAGTGATAGCATGACTTCATCAGATTAGATAAGTAATCAGTGGTAAAGAGCTTTGTTAGTGTAGTGATAGCATGACTTCATCAGAGTAGATAAGTAATCAGTGAGAAAGAGCTTTGTCAGTGTAGTGATAGCATGACTTCATCAAAATAGATACGTAATCAGTGAGAAAGAGCTTTGTTAGTGTAGTGATAGCATGACTTAATCAAAGTAGATAAGTAATAAGTGAGAAAGAGCTTTGTTAGTTTAGTGATAGCATGACTTCATCAGAGTAGATAAGTAATCAGTGATAAAGAGCTTTGTTAGTGTAGTGGTAGCATGACTTCATCAGAGTAGATAAGTAATCAGTGAAAAAGAGCTTTGTTAGTGTAGTGATAGCATGACTTCCTCAAAGTAGATAAGTAATCAGTGAAAATGAGCTTTGTTAGTGTAGTGATAGCATGACTTCATCAGAGTAGATAAGTAATCAGTGAGAAAGAGCTTTGTCAGTGTAGTGATAGCATTACTTCATCATAGTAGATAAGTAGTCAGTGAAAAACAGCTTTCTTAGTGTAGTGATAGTAGGACTTCATCAGAGTAGATAAGTCATCAGTGAGAAAGAGCTACGTTAGTGTAGTAATAGCATGACTTCATCAGAGTAGATAAGTAATCAGTGAAATAGTGCTTTGTTAGTATAGTGATAGCATGATTTCATCAGAGTAGATAACTAAACAGTGAGAAAGAGCTTTGTTAGTGTAGTTATAGCATGACTTCATCAGAGTAGATAAGTAATCAGTGAAAAAGTGCTTTGTTAGTGTAGTGATAGCATGATTTCATCAGAGTAGATAACTAAACAGTGAGAAAGAGCTTTGTTAATGTAGTGGTAGCATGACTTCATCAGAGTAAATAAGTAATCAGTGAAAAAGTGCTTTGTAAGTGTAGTGATAGCATGACTTCATCAAAGTAGATAAGGAATCAGTGAGAAAGAGCTTCGTTAATGTAGTGATAGCATGACTTTATCAAAGTAGATTAGTAATCAGTGAAAAGAGCATTGTTTGTGTAGTGATAGCATGACTTCATCAGAGTAGATAAGTAATGAGGTGAGAAAGAGCTTTGTTAGTGTATTGATAGCATGACTTCATCAAAGTAGATAAGTTATCAGTGAGAAAAGAGCTTTTTTAGTGTAGTGGTAGCATGACTTCATCAGAGTAGATAAGTAATGAGTGAAAAAGAGCTTTGTTAGTGTAGTGATAGCACGATTTCATCAGAGTAGATAACTAAACAGTGAGAAAGAGCTTTGTTAGTGTAGTGATAGCATGACTTCATCAGAGTAGATAAGTAATCAGTGAAAATGAGCTTTGTTAGTGTAGTGATAGCATGACTTCATCAAAGTAAATAAGTAATCAGTGAAAAAGTGCTTTGTTAGTGTAGTGATAGCATGACTTCATCAGAGTAGATAAGTAATCAGTGATAAAGAGCTTTGTTAGTGTAGTGGTAGCATGACTTCATCAGAGTAGATAACTAATCAGTGAAAATGAGCTTTGTTAGTGTAGTGATAGCATGACTTCATCAGAGTAGATAAGTAATCAGTGAAAAGAGCTTTGTTAGTGTAGTGATAGCATGACTTCATCAAAGTAGATAAGAATCAGTGAGAAAGAGCTTCGTTAGTGTAGTGATACCATGACTTCCTCAAAGTAGATTAGTAATCAGTGAAAAGAGCTTTGTTAGTGTAGTGATAGCATGACTTCATCAGAGTAGATAAGTAATCAGTGAAAATGAGCTTTGTTAGTGTAGTGATAGCATGACTTCATCAAAGTAGATAAGGAATCAGTGAGAAAGAGCTTTGATAGTGTAGTGGTAGCATGACTTCATCAGAGTAGATAAGTAATCAGTGAGAAAGAGCTTTGTCAGTGTAGTGATAGCATGCCTTCATCAAAGTAGATAAGTAATCAGTAAAAAAGTGCTTTGTTAGTGTAGTGATAGTATGACTTCATCATAGTAGATAAGTAATCAGTGAAAAACAGCTTTGTTAGTGTAGTGATAGTAGGACTTCATCAGAGTAGATAAGTAATCAGTGAAATAGTGCTTTGTTAGTGTAGTGATAGCATGATTTCATCAGAGTAGATAACTAAACAGTGAGAAAGAGCTTTGTTAGTGTAGTGATAGCATGACTTCATCAGAGTAGATAAGTAATCAGTGAAAAAGTGCTTTGTTAGTGTAGTGATAGCATGATTTCATCAGAGTAGATAACTAAACAGTGAGAAAGAGCTTTGTCAGTGTAGTGATAGCATGACTTCATCAAAATAGATACGTAATCAGTGAGAAAGAGCTTTGTTAGTGTAGTGATAGCATGACTTCATCAAAGTAGATAAGTAATAAGTGAGAAAGAGCTTTGTTAGTTTAGTGATAGCATGACTTCATCAGAGTAGATAAGTAATAACTGATAAAGATCTTCGTTAGTGTATCGATAGCATGACTTCATCAGAGTATATAAGTAATCAGTGAGAAAGAGCTTCGTTAGTGTAGTGGTAGCATGACTTCATCAGAGTAGATAAGTAATAACTGATAAAGATCTTCGTTAGTGTATCGATAGCATGACTTCATCAGAGTATATAAGTAATCAGTGAGAAAGAGCTTCGTTAGTGTAGTGGTAACATGACTTCATCAGAGTAGATAAGTAATCAGTGAAAAAGAGCTTTCTTAGTGTAGTGATAGCATGACTTCATCAAAGTAGATAAGGAATCAGTGAGAAAGAGCTTCGTTAGTGTAGTGATAGCATGACATCATCAAAGTAGATTAGTAATCCGTGAAAAAGTGCTTTGTTAGTGTAGTGATAGCATGACTTCATCAGAGTAGATAAGTAATTAGTGAAAATGAGCTTTGTTAGTGTAGTGATAGCATGACTTCATCAAAGTAGATAAGGATTTAGTGAGAAAGAGCTTTGATAGTGTAGTGGTAGCATGACTTCATCAGAGTAGATAAGTAATGAGTGAGAAAGAGCTTTGTTAGTGTAGTGGTAGCATGACTTCATCAGAGTAGATAAGTAATGAGTGAAAAAGAGCTTTGTTAGTGTAGTGGTAGCATGACTTCATCAGAGTAGATAAATAATGAGTGAAAAAGAGCTTTGTTAGTGTAGTGATAGCATGACTTCATCAGAGTAGAAAAGTAATCAGTGAAAAAGGGCTTTGTTAGTGTAGTGATAGCATGACTTCATCAGAGTTGATAAGTAATCAGTGAAAAAGAGCTTTGTTAGTGTAGTGGTAGCATGACTTCATCAAAATAGATAAGGAATTAGTGAAAAAGAGCTTTGTTAGTGTAGTGATAGCATGACTTCATCAGAGTAGATAAGTAATCAGTGAGAAAGAGCTTTGTCAGTGTAGTGATAGCATGACTTCATCAAAATAGATACGTAATCAGTGAGAAAGAGCTTTGTTAGTGTAGTGATAGCATGACTTAATCAAAGTAGATAAGTAATAAGTGAGAAAGAGCTTTGTTAGTTTAGTGATAGCATGACTTCATCAGAGTAGATAAGTAATCAGTGATAAAGAGCTTTGTTAGTGTAGTGGTAGCATGACTTCATCAGAGTAGATAAGTAATCAGTGAAAAAGAGCTTTGTTAGTGTAGTGATAGCATGACTTCCTCAAAGTAGATAAGTAATCAGTGAAAATGAGCTTTGTTAGTGTAGTGATAGCATGACTTCATCAGAGTAGATAAGTAATCAGTGAAAATGAGCTTTGTTAGTGTAGTGATAGCATGACTTCATCAAAGTAGATAAGTAATCAGTGAGAAAGAGCTTTGTCAGTGTAGTGATAGCATTACTTCATCATAGTAGATAAGTAGTCAGTGAAAAACAGCTTTCTTAGTGTAGTGATAGTAGGACTTCATCAGAGTAGATAAGTCATCAGTGAGAAAGAGCTACGTTAGTGTAGTAATAGCATGACTTCATCAGAGTAGATAAGTAATCAGTGAAATAGTGCTTTGTTAGTATAGTGATAGCATGATTTCATCAGAGTAGATAACTAAACAGTGAGAAAGAGCTTTGTTAGTGTAGTTATAGCATGACTTCATCAGAGTAGATAAGTAATCAGTGAAAAAGTGCTTTGTTAGTGTAGTGATAGCATGATTTCATCAGAGTAGATAACTAAACAGTGAGAAAGAGCTTTGTTAATGTAGTGGTAGCATGACTTCATGAGAGTAAATAAGTAATCAGTGAAAAAGTGCTTTGTAAGTGTAGTGATAGCATGACTTCATCAAAGTAGATAAGGAATCAGTGAGAAAGAGCTTCGTTAATGTAGTGATAGCATGACTTTATCAAAGTAGATTAGTAATCAGTGAAAAAGAGCATTGTTTGTGTAGTGATAGCATGACTTCATCAGAGTAGATAAGTAATGAGTGAGAAAGAGCTTTGTTAGTGTATTGATAGCATGACTTCATCAAAGTAGATAAGTTATCAGTGAGAAAGAGCTTTTTTAGTGTAGTGGTAGCATGACTTCATCAGAGTAGATAAGTAATGAGTGAAAAAGAGCTTTGTTAGTGTAGTGATAGCACGATTTCATCAGAGTAGATAACTAAACAGTGAGAAAGAGCTTTGTTAGTGTAGTGATAGCATGACTTCATCAGAGTAGATAAGTAATCAGTGAAAATGAGCTTTGTTAGTGTAGTGATAGCATGACTTCATCAAAGTAAATAAGTAATCAGTGAAAAAGTGCTTTGTTAGTGTAGTGATAGCATGACTTCATCAGAGTAGATAAGTAATCAGTGATAAAGAGCTTTGTTAGTGTAGTGGTAGCATGACTTCATCAGAGTAGATAACTAATCAGTGAAAATGAGCTTTGTTAGTGTAGTGATAGCATGACTTCATCAGAGTAGATAAGTAATCAGTGAAAAAGAGCTTTGTTAGTGTAGTGATAGCATGACTTCATCAAAGTAGATAAGGAATCAGTGAGAAAGAGCTTCGTTAGTGTAGTGATACCATGACTTCCTCAAAGTAGATTAGTAATCAGTGAAAAAGAGCTTTGTTAGTGTAGTGATAGCATGACTTCATCAGAGTAGATAAGTAATCAGTGAAAATGAGCTTTGTTAGTGTAGTGATAGCATGACTTCATCAGAGTAGATAAGTAATCAGTGAGAAAGAGCTTTGATAGTGTAGTGATAGCATGACTTCATCAGAGTAGATAAGTAATCAGTGAGAAAGAGCTTTGATAGTGTAGTGGTAGCATGACTTCATCAGAGTAGATAAGTAATCAGTGAGAAAGAGCTTTGTCAGTGTAGTGATAGCATGCCTTCATCAAAGTAGATAAGTAATCAGTAAAAAAGTGCTTTGTTAGTGTAGTGATAGTATGACTTCATCATAGTAGATAAGTAATCAGTGAAAAACAGCTTTGTTAGTGTAGTGATAGTAGGACTTCATCAGAGTAGATAAGTAATCAGTGAAATAGTGCTTTGTTAGTGTAGTGATAGCATGATTTCATCAGAGTAGATAACTAAACAGTGAGAAAGAGCTTTGTTAGTGTAGTGACAGCATGACTTCATCAGAGTAGATAAGTAATCAGTGAAAAAGTGCTTTGTTAGTGTAGTGATAGCATGATTTCATCAGAGTAGATAACTAAACAGTGAGAAAGAGCTTTGTCAGTGTAGTGATAGCATGACTTCATCAAAATAGATACGTAATCAGTGAGAAAGAGCTTTGTTAGTGTAGTGATAGCATGACTTCATCAAAGTAGATAAGTAATAAGTGAGAAAGAGCTTTGTTAGTTTAGTGATAGCATGACTTCATCAGAGTAGATAAGTAATAACTGATAAAGATCTTCGTTAGTGTATCGATAGCATGACTTCATCAGAGTATATAAGTAATCAGTGAGAAAGAGCTTCGTTAGTGTAGTGGTAGCATGACTTCATCAAAATAGATACGTAATCAGTGAGAAAGAGCTTTGTTAGTGTAGTGATAGCATGACTTCATCAAAGTAGATAAGGATTTAGTGAGAAAGAGCTTTGATAGTGTAGTGGTAGCATGACTTCATCAGAGTAGATAAGTAATGAGTGAGAAAGAGCTTTGTTAGTGTAGTGGTAGCATGACTTCATCAGAGTAGATAAGTAATGAGTGAAAAAGAGCTTTGATAGTGTAGTGGTAGCATGACTTCATCAGAGTAGATAAGTAATGAGTGAAAAAGAGCTTTGTTAGTGTAGTGATAGCATGACTTCATCAGAGTAGAAAAGTAATCAGTGAAAAAGGGCTTTGTTAGTGTAGTGATAGCATGACTTCATCAGAGTTGATAAGTAATCAGTGAAAAAGAGCTTTGTTAGTGTAGTGGTAGCATGACTTCATCAAAATAGATAAGGAATTAGTGAAAAAGAGCTTTGTTAGTGTAGTGGTAGCATGACTTCATCAGAGTAGATAAGTAATCAGTGAGAAAGAGCTACGTTTGTGTAGTGGTAGCATGACTTCATCAGAGTAGATAAGTAATGAGTGAAAAAGAGCTTTGTTAGTGTAGTGATAGCACGATTTCATCAGAGTAGATAACTAAACAGTGAGAAAGAGCTTTGTTAGTGTAGTGATAGCATGACTTCATCAGAGTAGATAAGTAATCAGTGAAAAAGTGCTTTGTTAGTGTAGTGATAGCATGACTTCATCAGATTAGATAAGTAATCAGTGGTAAAGAGCTTTTTTAGTGTAGTGATAGCATGACTTCATCAAAATAGATACGTAATCAGTGAGAAAGAGCTTTGTTAGTGTAGTGATAGCATGACTTAATCAAAGTAGATAAGTAATAAGTGAGAAAGAGCTTTGTTAGTTTAGTGATAGCATGACTTCATCAGAGTAGATAAGTAATCAGTGAAATAGTGCTTTGTTAGTGTAGTGATAGCATGACTTCATCAAAGTAGATAAGGAATCAGTGAGAAAGAGCTTCGTTAGTGTAGTGATAGCATGACTTCATCAAAGTAGATAAGGAATCAGTGAAAAAGAGCTTTGATAGTGTAGTGGTAGCATGACTTCATCAGAGTAGATAAGTAATGAGTGAGAAAGAGCTTTGATAGTGTAGTGGTAGCATGACTTCATCAGAGTAGATAAGGAATCAGTGAAAAAGAGCTTTGATAGTGTAGTGGTAGCATGACTTCATCAAAGTAGATAAGTAATGAGTGAAAATGAGCTTTGTTAGTGTAGTGATAGCATGACTTCATCAAAGTAGATAAGGAATCAGTGAAAAAGAGCTTTGATAGTGTAGTGGTAGCATGACTTCATCAGAGTAGATAAGTAATGAGTGAGAAAGAGCTTTGATAGTGTAGTGGTAGCATGACTTCATCAAAGTAGATAAGTAATGAAGTGAGAAAAGAGCTTTGATAGTGTAGTGGTAGTATGACTTCATCAGAGTAGATAAGTAATGAGTGAGAAAGAGCTTTGATAGTGTAGTGGTAGCATGACTTCATCAAAGTAGATAAGTAATGAGTGAAAAAGAGCTTTGATAGTGTAGTGGTAGCATGACTTCATCAGAGTAGATAAGTAATGAGTGAGAAAGAGCTTTGATAGTGTAGTGGTAGCATGACTTCATCAGAGTAGATAAGTAATGAGTGAAAATGAGCTTTGTTAGTGTAGTGATAGCATGACTTCATCAGAGTAGATAAGTAATGAGTGAGAAAGAGCTTTGATAGTGTAGTGGTAGCATGACTTCATCAGAGTAGATAAGGAATCAGTGAAAAAGAGCTTTGATAGTGTAGTGGTAGCATGACTTCATCAGAGTAGATAAGTAATGAGTGAGAAAGAGCTTTGATAGTGTAGTGGTAGCATGACTTCATCAGAGTAGATAAGTAATGAGTGAAAAGAGCTTTGATAGTGTAGTGGTAGCATGACTTCATCAAAGTAGATAAGTAATGAGTGAGAAAGAGCTTTGATAGTGTAGTGGTAGCATGACTTCATCAGAGTAGATAAGTAATGAGTGAGAAAGAGCTTTGATAGTGTAGTGGTAGCATGACTTCATCAGAGTAGATAAGTAATGAGTGAGAAAGAGCTTTGTTAGTGTAGTGATAGCATGACTTCATCAGAGTAGATAAGGAATCAGTGAAAAAGAGCTTTGATAGTGTAGTGGTAGCATGACTTCATCAAAGTAGATAAGTAATGAGTGAAAATGAGCTTTGTTAGTGTAGTGATAGCATGACTTCATCAAAGTAGATAAGGAATCAGTGAAAAAGAGCTTTGATAGTGTAGTGGTAGCATGACTTCATCAAAGTAGATAAGGAATCAGTGAAAAAGAGCTTTGATAGTGTAGTGGTAGCATGACTTCATCAGAGTAGATAAGTAATGAGTGAGAAAGAGCTTTGATAGTGTAGTGGTAGCATGACTTCATCAAAGTAGATAAGTAATGAGTGAAAGAGCTTTGATAGTGTAGTGGTAGCATGACTTCATCAGAGTAGATAAGTAATGAGTGAATAAGAGCTTTGATAGTGTAGTGGTAGCATGACTTCATCAAAGTAGATAAGTAATGAGTGAAAAAAGAGCTTTGATAGTGTAGTGGTAGCATGACTTCATCAGAGTAGATAAGTAATGAGTGAAAAAGAGCTTTTGATAGTGTAGTGGTAGCATGACTTCATCAGAGTAGATAAGTAATGAGTGAAAATGAGCTTTGTTAGTGTAGTGATAGCATGACTTCATCAAAGTAGATAAGTAATCAGTGAAATAGTGCTTTGTTAGTGTAGTGATAGCATGACTTCATCAAAGTAGATAAGTAATGAGTGAAAAAGAGCTTTGATAGTGTAGTGATAGCATGACTTCATCAGAGTAGATAAGTAATGAGTGAAAAAGAGCTTTGATAGTGTAGTGATAGCATGACTTCATCAGAGTAGATAAGTAATCAGTGAAAAGAGCTTTGATAGTGTAGTGGTAGCATGACTTCATCAGAGTAGATAAGTAATCAGTGAGAAAAGAGCTTTGATAGTGTAGTGATAGCATGACTTCATCAGAGTAGATAAGTAATGAGTGAGAAAGAGCTTTGATAGTGTAGTGGTAGCATGACTTCATCAGAGTAGATAAGTAATGAGTGAGAAAAGAGCTTTTATAGTGTAGTGATAGCATGACTTCATCAGAGTAGATAAGTAATGAGTGAGAAAGAGCTTTGATAGTGTAGTGGTAGCATGACTTCATCAGAGTAGATAAGTAATGAGTGAGAAAAGAGCTTTGATAGTGTAGTGGATAGCATGACTCATCAGAGTAGATAAGCAATGAGTGAGAAAGAGCTTTGATAGTGTAGTGGTAGCATGACTTCATCAGAGTAGATAAGTAATCAGTGAGAAAGAGCTTTGATAGTGTAGTGGTAGCATGACTTCATCAGAGTAGATAAGTAATCAGTGAGAAAGAGCTTTGATAGTGTAGTGGTAGCATGACTTCATCAGAGTAGATAAGTAATGAGTGAAAAAGAGCTTTGATAGTGTAGTGATAGCATGACTTCATCAGAGTAGATAAGTAATGAGTGAGAAAGAGCTTTGATAGTGTAGTGGTAGCATGACTTCATCAGAGTAGATAAGTAATGAGTGAGAAAGAGCTTTGATAGTGTAGTGGTAGCATGACTTCATCAAAGTAGATAAGTAATAAGTGAGAAAAGAGCTTTGATAGTGTAGTGGTAGCATGACTTCATCAGAGTAGATAAGTAATGAGTGAGAAAGAGCTTTGATAGTGTAGTGGTAGCATGACTTCATCAGAGTAGATAAGTAATGAGTGAGAAAGAGCTTTGATAGTGTAGTGGTAGCATGACTTCATCAGAGTAGATAAGTAATGAGTGAGAAAAAGAGCTTTGATAGTGTAGTGGTAGCATGACTTCATCAAAGTAGATAAGTAATGAGTGAGAAAAGAGCTTTGATAGTGTAGTGGTAGCATGACTTCATCAGAGTAGATAAGTAATCAGTGAGAAAGAGCTTTGATAGTGTAGTGATAGCATGACTTCATCAGAGTAGATAAGTAATGAGTGAAAAAGAGCTTTGATAGTGTAGTGATAGCATGACTTCATCAGAGTAGATAAGTAATGAGTGAGAAAGAGCTTTGATAGTGTAGTGGTAGCATGACTTCATCAGAGTAGATAAGTAATGAGTGAGAAAGAGCTTTGATAGTGTAGTGGTAGCATGACTTCATCAGAGTAGATAAGTAATGAGTGAGAAAGAGCTTTGATAGTGTAGTGGTAGCATGACTTCATCAAAGTAGATAAGTAATGAGTGAAAAAGAGCTTTGATAGTGTAGTGGTAGCATGACTTCATCAGAGTAGATAAGTAATGAGTGAGAAAGAGCTTTGATAGTGTAGTGGTAGCATGACTTCATCAGAGTAGATAAGTAATGAGTGAAAATGAGCTTTGTTAGTGTAGTGATAGCATGACTTCATCAAAGTAGATAAGTAATCAGTGAAAAAGAGCTTTGTTAGTGTAGTGATAGCATGACTTCATCAAAGTAGATAAGTAATCAGTGAAAAAGAGCTTTGATAGTGTAGTGATAGCATGACTTCATCAAAGTAGATAAGTAATGAGTGAGAAAGAGCTTTGATAGTGTAGTGGTAGCATGACTTCATCAAAGTAGATAAGTAATCAGTGAAAAAGAGCTTTGATAGTGTAGTGGTAGCATGACTTCATCAGAGTAGATAAGTAATGAGTGAGAAAGAGCTTTGATAGTGTAGTGGTAGCATGACTTCATCAGAGTAGATAAGTAATGAGTGAGAAAGAGCTTTGATAGTGTAGTGGTAGCATGACTTCATCAGAGTAGATAAGTAATGAGTGAGAAAGAGCTTTGATAGTGTAGTGGTAGCATGACTTCATCAGAGTAGATAAGTAATGAGTGAAAATGAGCTTTGATAGTGTAGTGATAGCATGACTCATCAGAGTAGATAAGTAATGAGTGAGAAAGAGCTTTGATAGTGTAGTGGTAGCATGACTTCATCAAAGTAGATAAGTAATGAGTGAGAAAGAGCTTTTGATAGTGTAGTGGTAGCATGACTTCATCAGAGTAGATAAGTAATGAGTGAAAAGAGCTTTGATAGTGTAGTGATAGCATGACTTCATCAGAGTAGATAAGTAATGAGTGAGAAAGAGCTTTGATAGTGTAGTGGTAGCATGACTTCATCAGAGTAGATAAGTAATGAGTGAAAAGAGCTTTGATAGTGTAGTGGTAGCATGACTTCATCAGAGTAGATAAGTAATGAGTGAGAAAGAGCTTTGATAGTGTAGTGGTAGCATGACTTCATCAGAGTAGATAAGTAATGAGTGAAAATGAGCTTTGTTAGTGTAGTGGTAGCATGACTTCATCAAAGTAGATAAGGAATCAGTGAAAAAGAGCTTTGATAGTGTAGTGGTAGCATGACTTCATCAAAGTAAATAAGGATTTAGTGAGAAAGAGCTTTGATAGTGTAGTGGTAGCATGACTTCATCAGAGTAGATAAGTAATGAGTGAGAAAGAGCTTTGATAGTGTAGTGGTAGCATGACTTCATCAGAGTAGATAAGTAATGAGTGAGAAAGAGCTTTGATAGTGTAGTGGTAGCATGACTTCATCAGAGTAGATAAGTAATGAGTGAGAAAGAGCTTTGATAGTGTAGTGGTAGCATGACTTCATCAGAGTAGATAAGTAATGAGTGAGAAAGAGCTTTGATAGTGTAGTGGTAGCATGACTTCATCAGAGTAGATAAGGAATTAGTGAAAAAGTGCTTCGTTAGTGTAGTAATAGCATGACTAGATAGAAACCCTGTAACTGGGTTTCCATTTCATTTTTATCAAGACTTTTTGGGCCTACGTGTTTTTAGAACATCATGACTTCATCAGAATAGAATATTGTTTAATATATGGAGAGGAAGAAATGAAAAACGAAATAAGATATTGTTTTTATTTGACTCGTAGAAATTTTGTCACTAATTTCCTTCTTGTATGACACGGCAGAAGCGGCAAACTCTACCTACTCATTTTTAGTTACACTGTAGCCCAGTCGATATATTTCATTGTCAAATGGCCTTCGAACTTGAACTTCGTGTAGTTTTAATTCGAACAATTAAATGTCTAGTTCCAATCACTCAGTGGCATTAGCTTTATAAACCTGCTGTGTAGATGTTTTGAATATAGTTAGATCCACGATTACACATTTCATTATTTTAAATGTGGAGTGTTTCACGGACTCAACTGTGGAGTCTTATAACTTCGAAAGTCGGTTATTGTAACCTCAACAATTAATCCTGCTATTTACTTGTTTATTATCAAGCATAAAGCTTCACGAAGGTTATTTGTTCTGCACCTACCTCGAGTATCGAAACCAAATTTTCAAAATTATAAGCCCTCAAGTTTAATAATGTCACAAAAAGAGCCACAGGGTAAAAGGTTAGGCAGTGTTTTATCAACGAATAATGGGATTGACCGTCACATTATAATGTCCCACACGGCTGGGAGGGCGTGTATGTTTGGTGCGACCGGCATTCGAACCCGCGATCCTCGAATTACGAGTCGAACGCCTTAACACGCTTGGCCATGCCGGGCCAACATGTTAGGTAAAATCATTCAACACACTATGTAACAAAATTTTTACTTTTTCTTGTTCCTGGACAGAAAGTGTTATTTCCCAATTGCTCATGACTAAAGTAAATGGAAAAGACCTATTTTTTTTCTTCTAACTTTTCTTTTGTGACCTGGGTGATGAAATTTTCAAATTTACCCATATTTCAGAACATTCCAGGTAGATTCAGTGCTGAGTAGCTGATAGAGAATTTTCTCGAACTTACAAGAATTTTCAAGAACTTTCTAGAATGTTGTAGAAGCCTCAAAGCTGTGCTGCTCCACAGCGGAAATAAGTATCTGTCTCTCTCCCTGACTCATTCGGTGCACCTCAAAGAGGAATACAACAGCATCAAGACCATGCTAGAAGCCTTGAAGTTTGATGAATATGGCTGGGAAGTTATTGGATACTTCAAAATGGTGGCATTCCTGGCGAGTCTCCAAGGAGGCTTTACCAAGTTTCCCTGTTATCTTTGCCTTTGGGACAGCGGGGACACCGCAGCGCACTACAACAGGAAGAACTGGCCACAAAGGACCAAGCTCTCTGTGGGGTGGCACAATGTTAAGTGTGAGCCACTAGTGGACCTCCAGAAGGTGTTGTTCGCACCATTGCACATAAAATTGGGTCTTATGAAACAATTTGTCACAGCTCTTGATTAGGAGTCTGCAGCCTTTAAGTACCTTCGAGACTTCTTTCCTAAGCTGTCTGAAGCAAAGGTCAAAACTGGTGTCTTCGTTGGACCACAAATAAAGAAGATCCTGGAGTGCACAGAATTCTCCAAGAAGCTCAGTAGAAAGGAAAAAAGAAGCTTGGGACAGCTTTGTCGCTGCACTTCGGAGCTTCTTGGACAATCACAAGGCCAAAAATTATGTGGAACTGGTTAAGGCTCTGGTGAAGAACTACGGTAAAATGGGCTGCAGGATGTTCCTGAAAGTCCATATCTTTTAGGCTCATTTTGATAAATTCAACGAGAACATGGGATCATACTCAGAGGAGCAAGGCGAGCACTTCCACCAAGATATACTGGACTTTGAACGCCGCTACCAAGGAGCGCGTTGCGAAAACATGATGGGAGACTATATTTGGGGGCTGATACGTGAAAGTGATTTACATTACAGTCGCAAGTCTCGAAAAACTACTCACTTATAAACATTTTAGTATAACTTTAGTATAAATACATGTAAATCTTGATTCGTAAGTTGTTTTATTCTGACCTTATATAAATGAAAATGTGCAAATTTGCCCGTTTTTTTCATACAAAATAGGTTAATTTCTAAATTTCATTATCCAGGTCACAAAAGCAAAGTTTGAAGGGAATAATGACCACTTTGTGTACTTTTACAACATAAACAATTAAGAAATAACACTTACTATCCAGGAACAAAATTTGTGTTGCATAGTGTTATTTATAAATATGTGAATAAAAAGAAACGACAAGACAACACATTGAAATATGCATTTGAATAATCGGTTATTATCATTTTTAATAAATAAAGAAAAACTCGTGATCAGTGATGTTTTTTATATATTATTATTGCTTTCCTTTATTGAAGGATGGCCCTAGTGGATACACTAGTTTTGCCAAAACTACTATAATGTTCAACAAGATAATATTTTGATAAATGAAACAATGAATGTGTTCACATTTTGTTGTGGAATGGCTCCTGCTCCGTACGGTGCAAAACACCCCAGAACATCAGCGACAGAATATGAAAACTACGTGATGTGTAGACCAGTGTCCAGTGTTGATAAGCAGACAGAATTCCAGGCAAAATATAGAAGTCCAGAATTAAGTAGATCACGCACCGAATTGATTCCAGTAATGGAGCCAGTGGACTACAAGAGAAGCACAAATGTTAACCACATCATACAGTGAGAATACGACCGTCACATGTTCACATCCATCTAACAAAACTTACTTCTCCATCGAACATTCTATGACATTCTGTGTACTTCGAAAATGACGTATCATCTGTCGTCGGTTTTGAGCAAAACTTTTAAACTAAAGCTGCGAGTGATTACATTAAGAAACAGTGCAAGACAAAAAGTAAATGTATTAATAACAGATAATTAGAAACCAGTGGGTATATTCTTTGGACTGCTGGGCCTAGCATGGCCTAGCGCGTTAAAGCGTGCACTTCGTAATCTGAGGGTCGCGGGTTCGCGCCCGAGTCGCGCCAAACATGCTCGCCCTCCCAGCCTTGGGGGCGCTATAATGTGACGGTCAATCTCACTTTTCGTTGGTAAAAGAGTAGCCCAAGAGTTGGCGGTGGGTGGTGATGACTAGCTGCCTTCCCTCTAGTGTTACACTGCTAAATTAGGGACGGCTAGCACAGATAGCCCTCGAGTAGCTTTGTGCGAAATTCCATAACAAACAAACAAACAAACAATCTTTGGACTGGTTTACTTGTCGTGGCTGATTCAGGCTAAAAAATAAAATTGCATAGACATTGGTTTGACATCCACCATTGTCCGGAGTAGAGTTTCTTTTTAGGAGGGGCTACTTTGGCTGCACATATTTTTTTCTGATAATTATTTAAAAAGCAATAAAGAGATAGTGCTAGACTTTTATAAATGGTGCCTAACATAAAGATGTGTCGCATATTAATTTAATTGTATGTATACATGTTTCGAATTTTGATAAATGATTGATTTTAATTCGTTTTTATAGTAAAAACAAACCCTTGTAAACGTTTTCTGAGCGGTCCTGCTCAGATCTTTCTTCTATCTTACATTATTACAAATTGTGTCATTTTCAATTTCTTTTCATTATTAAGTGATATCCAGTGAAACGTTGTGAAGGTAAAAGTGCACCAACTGGTATCCTTATTCAAAGAAATGTTGCGATGCAGAAAATTTGCCTCTAAAAATCACTAATTATTATGTCACAAAAAGAGTAAAATCATTAAAAGATAATTTATAAGTTGTTATAAAGCAAAAAGTTGGACTTTTGTATTTAAAAATAACTCAAAAATTCAGATAAAATATGAATAACCTACAGAATTTTCATGAAGCATTTTTATAGGCTTTAGGTTCATGTATTTAACTTGAATTAGTGCTCGCTAACATTGATATCACAAAGGAAAGACAAGCAGCTGAATTTGTTACTCCATTTACAAGAGCGAAATCCACAAGTTAGTATATTTTTTGTAAGCTAAAATAGTTTGTTGCCATTTCTTGTAAGCAGAAACGAGTTGCTGTTGTTTGTTTTTTGTAACGGTATAAGTAAATTATGTTTTAAATTGCATTTATTTTATAGTATTTAATAATTAACTTAAACAATAAAAAAGACGAATAAAAAATACATACCTGATTTCTAAAATTATGGTTATGACAGTCAAACCATACACCAAGTAGGTAATGGCGCATGTTAAAATGAAAGAAGAAAACTCCTGCAAAGGAAATATATATATATATATTTAACGAATTATTAATATAGTTTAAATGTGTTGTCCCCACGGCATGTAGGTCCTAACTATTCAGATGCATCTTCTGCAAGGATACATTATATATTGTCGTTTGCATTTTAATTTCATTCGTCTGCGCTATATTAGTAACTCTCTTTGTTTTGGACCTTGTTTTTAAATTTATGCGCAAATGTCTTTATATCTTTGAGAAAATTAAACACATGTTTTTTTCATAATTATCAAATAGTAAAAAGAGGAAATACGACACTGAATTTAAAATGAAGGAGTGGCTTGTTTATATATAAACAAATAGTAGGACAAAGCTGCATAATTTTGAAAGAGGAAAAAAAAAACCAGCTAAGCCCAAAAAATATTTGACAATTTATAAAATCCATTATTATAAATAAATAAAATTTGATATTTCTTTCAAACTTATAAAACCTTACCATTTAATACTATACTAATTTATAATGTTTATATGAAAACCCATTCGGTTTAAAAATCGTAAATGTTAACACGGTATGCAATGGTAGACTGCGATTCTTGTATTAAAAAGAAGATAAATCGGAAAATATATAAAACAAACTAGTTAAACGTAAAGCTGTATTAAACCTATAGACCAGTTTTATTTTGGTAAATATTAATTACTTTGTTTTCTACGTAGTCTATAAATTCGAGTGTCAAACATAAAACGCTGCAAACTATATTACCTGAGAACCGTCAACATGTGTCTTAAAACAATTCCTTGTCTCAACGTACTGAATCAACACATTATGTCTACCTAAACTTAAAGTCAAACTACAACTTATTGTTTCTTTGTGTGTTTTTTTAATTTCGCGCAAAGCTACACAAGGGCTATCTGCGCTAACCGTCCCCAATTCATCAGTGTAAGACCAGTGGGAAGGCAGCTAGTCATCACCACCCACCGCCAACTCTTGGGCTACTCTTTTACAAATTAATAGTGGCATTAACCGTCACATTATAACGTCCCCACAGCTGAAAGGGCATGCATATTTGGTACGACCGGGATTCGAACCCGCGACCCTCGAATTACGAGTTAAACGCCTTAACCCACCTGGCCATGTCGGGCCTACTCTTTTATAAATTGTATAATAAAAAAGGTTTTTTTGGGCAAATTATTCAAAGTCGAGCTTATATGTATGAAATGAGTAAATCTTGGTATATTTTGCTCTTTTTACGAATCATATAACAAACAGCTAATCACATATAAAAAATATGTACCATTGTTGTAATACAACGAGAGTATAATTCATAACAAAAAAAAGAAACCCATAGACGCTGTAGAATTTGAATATATACAGCTTAAGTTCACAACGCACCCAAACTGACTAACAAATTATGACACCCAGTTTGTGACGTTTTCCCGTGAGTCTTCTAATTCAGCGACCTAAAATACACTCTAAGGCTTAAGGCAATACCTTCTGATAATTATCTAGACGGCCTTACACACGTGTTAATAACAGCTATAATTATCAACAAATGAATAACTCAAAGGGAAGAAAAACGAATAAAATTATTCTCACTCGAATTTGCTCATTTATTTCTAATAACTCGTGAAAGTAAATAAATTGGAACTCTAAATCTAAAGAACAAACGATGCTGAAGTCGATGCAGTGTAGCTAATTAAATAGATACGATAAATTTAGTGAAAATTGAAAAACAAACAGCTAGAATTTGAAAATGGCGAAGATATAAGTTTTGTACTGATAGATTCTAAAACTACGTTCATTTGTTGTTTTTTTTAAACATATCCTCTTGAAACGTTCCAAATTAGTTATGTCTACAAAGTCTGTTATAACATTTTGTTCATACAAAACAATGTTTTGAACAAATATATTAGGAACCATCTGTGTATTTCACAGAAAAAACAATGATTTCACCCAGCATGGTTTTTTTGGTAATGTATTTACACAAAGTGTTATAACAGACAAACATCGTGTTTTATGTGTAGTTCAGTGGTACTAAACAATAAAAAAGCCGGTAATGTTTGAGGTTTAAATTACATTAAATCATTATTTGGGCATTTTCACTATTATCGACGTTTTCGACCATAATCCCAATAATATTACACACTTTTTTAAGCAAAAAAGACTAAACCCACGTCTATACATGTATAAACACTAGAACAATAATTCTATTTCGTGCATTATTCCCACCTTTTTGTTTATATATTTATCATGGCATTCATTGCGACTTCTTTGAAACGACTATATTTCTTTATGTAAACAAACAACTGTATACGTAACCCTAAACCTAGAATACAACTGATGATTATTTATTCAAGTTAGAAATTGTCAGCTTGACAAGAATTATCTATGTCTTGAAAAAACACAAAGTTTCAAGATCGTCCTCTTACCATATGTCTGTCAATTAGGTTCCCAAGTTCCAAAATAAGTATTGCAAAATGGCACACTATATACAACTTACACCAGAGTGGTAATGGAGGATCAAACTTTGGATCATTTGGGTCAGGCTATGTACAAAAATAAAGAGAAACTGTCAGAGTCTTTTAAATACTGGTTAAGAAAACGAAAACATCTACTGAGCGTACATCATTAACAAATCTGGTTTGATTTTCGCGCAAAGCTACTCGAGGGCTATCCGTACTACCTATCACTAATTTAGCAGAGATAGAAAAAAGACAAGGCAACTATTGAACACTGTCAACTTTGGGCTACTATTTTACCAACCAATAGTGGGGTTGGCTCTTACAGTATATTATTATCACGAATGAAAGCGAAAGCTTATTAGGTGATAGTGATTCAAACCCGTGACCCTCAGGGCTATGCCAGACCTACTCGTGAAATGAATCATATATTGGACTAATAACTGGACTAATATAGAATTGTCGCACTGTTTCATAGTAAATTGTATGTCTAATACTATTTATAAAGTTTAGGGGCTATCAGCTCAAAAAAAAAATAGTTCGAACTTAGCATAAAACATGAAGACGATATTTTCAACGTGAACGACGTCATATAAAACGCATTGTGTGTACATTATAATTTAGACATACCTGATCCAAATTATGAACTGTGCTAACCAGAGGAAGGGCAACCAGTCAGAAACACATGCCGACTAAGTGGCTATTCTAAACCGAACATCGGAGTTAAATTGTCACAGTCAAAACGAACCAACTGAAAGTGCAGAACAAGACTAGCGTTTCATCGCGACTCGAACCTTGAACTTCTGCTGTCCATTTTGACACGCTAATTCTGGGGAGAGGACGTTTGTTTTTTAATTTTGCGCAAAGCAACACGAGGGCTATCGGATATCCGCCCCTAATTTTGCAGTGTAAGACTAGAGGGAAGGCAGCTAGTCATCACCACCCACCGCCAACTCTTGGGCTACTTTTTTGCCGACAATTAGTGGGATTGACCTTTACATTATAACGCCTTCGCGGCTGAAATGGCGAGCATGTTTGGTGCGATGGGGATTAGAACTCGCGACATTCAGATTACGAGTCGAACGTCTTAACCACCTGGCCTCATATCGAGAAAGTTCCTGTTTGGCACTATGCAATTTTGAGATTCATTTCACTGTATGTGTGTGTGTGTTAATGTCTATATAAATATAACAGTACTGTATTTTGTATGTTCATGTAACTACTTCTCAGAATGTGGATGGATCTTCACCAAAACTGGCATAGAGGTTCATTAGGTCCGTGGTAGGGAAGCTACATATAGATTTTAAGTTTTGCTGTGTTTTGGGCTGTTTTTGCCTTTTAACCACTTATTCGTCCCTTGTTGATAGAGTTTTACCAAATTTGGCATGAAGGTTTGTCGGGTCCATTCGGAGGTACACTCAGACTTAAAGTTTCAAATCTTGTATTTTGCTTTCTTAATAAGTGTTTTCTTACAATTACCTGTAAGGGATGCAACTTTTCATATTCTATGATAACCTTTCATTAATCACAAGTTCACAAAACTTTCCTCCAGGGGACAAGTACTGTAAAACTGTAAAAGCTAAATGTGTAAATGTTCTTGTTTATTTTAACAAAAGTTAAAAAAAATATGTCAAATTTTAATTTTGTAGCACAGTAAGTGTATTAAAAATAAAAATATTTGTTCATAATTTTTAACTCTTCTGAGTGAAGAGTTAATACAAAACCCGTTCAAAACTAAAGTGAAGCTTCCAGAGTTTCTCTAAGTTACCAACAGATGGCGCAAAACAAAATGCTTTTGTCCTCGAAATGGAAGAATGGCGTTAAGCCTTTTTACCATAATTAATATTACTTTTTATCTGATTTATACACGACATATTTATCTAATTAATTCACTCGCAGTACGTTTTCGTGTGAACCGTAGTAGTCTTTGATTGGTCATAATACGAACGTAATCAGATAACAGCTTGAAACTAGGAGCTGAGATGTGAGAACTGCTTGCGTCTGAATATGGTATACTCTTAACGTTCGTCGAAATGTCGAACATTAATTCTGTTCTAATTAAACTATTACACTGTTTATTATTTGCCGAAAGTAGTTAGTTATTCAATAAATGCAATTGCGAAAATATAATTATGAAATTGGTTTATTCGTTTGTAGTTATCATAAAATTACACAAGGAGCTAATTATGTTGTGTCCACCACGGGTATCGAAACCCGGTTTCGAGCGTTGTAACTCCACACCTTAGACATACCGCCGTGCCACTGGAAGACTTTGAACATAGAGAAATCATGTCTGTTTTTGGTGAAACCAGAATCCTTGTATTATGAATGAACGACGTTTATCATTTAGTAAATTAATTATCAACTTCATGTAACTGTAACGGAACCAATCGGCACAAGTCTAGTAAATACCAACTGTAATGCGACATCTAACAAAGTTTGCGTAAAATATTACAGACTATTATGTCATATGACGAGTGCCTGCACAATCAAACGTTTCCATACACAAATACATGTATATCTCCTTTTGGCGACATAATTTTGCAAATATTAGTAGTTTACACCAAGTCCAACAGATAGCAGAATAACCAGCTCTTTATGCGTTTTGAAGCGATTTACACCATATTAATCATTGGCAAATAGGCTTGATTATACCCATATTTTAACGTATAAGCCTCACTTTTATTGAGTAATAAAATCGTACGATTAACGGAGGTAAATTTCTAAAAGATAACACGATTTTCTTTAAATCATAATCGACATACGTTATAATCAAAGCTAATTTACAATATATTTGGTATCGTGTCATCCCTCAGTGGGACCGCAATAAGTGTATGAACTTCACAACACTAAAATCTTAGGGGTCAATTCTCTACGATGGACACAGTAGATAGCCCATTGTGGCTTTGCTCTAAAAAACAAACCAAGCAATAACGTTTATACTATGCTTATAATAATACCAAATAACTCAGTAACAACAACAACTACTATCAGAATCTGTTTATCAATCATTGAGTGCTCGTATAAGTGGATTACTGTCTTCAGATGTATTATAAAATAAATGTAGTACCATCAAAGCAAATTACTTTTCGTACCTCTGGTATATCTTCCAAATTACCAAGTCGAGGAGACCCTAGGGACCATCCGGGGCCTTTGAAAAGCATTGAAAACTTGTTGGAAAATCCTTTCATCTTATGAAATGTGTTCCATATGTGCATAAGCTGAAGAAACTATAGAATACATATAAAGTTCACACACTGCATCTTATAGCTACACTCAAACACTTACAAATCAACGGTGTATATTCACTGAACAAACGTGTCTTTATGTTAATTCATTTATCTAATTATTCGTAAATTTTACTCGCCATTGTTTATTAGATTAAGATTCATAATTCATCGTTCTGTATTTTTATTTCTATGATTCACTTTTATTAGTTTATTTCGATCAACAGTTTATCTTGTCAAAATCCAAAGTTCAGACGTTTTCATTTTGAGCCTATTTGCACAGAGAAAAGTGTGAATACTGTATGTATAGAATTATCAGAGTAAACATATAATAAAAACTTAACAAAAATGCCTAAAAATAGTTCATATAGGAAAATGTGAATGCTGTATGTATAGAATTCTCAGAGTAAACATATAATAAAAACTGAACAAAAGTGTCTAAAAATAGTTCATATAGGAACATGTTAATACTGTATGTATAGAATTCTCAGAGTAAACATACAATAAAAACTTAACAAAAATGCCTAAAAATAGTTCATATAGGAAAATGTTAATACTGTATGTATAGAATTCTCAGAGTAAACATACAATAAAAACTTAACAAAAGTGCCTAAAAATAGTTCATATAGGAAAATGTGAATGCTGTATGTATAGAATTCTCAGAGTAAACATATAATAAAAACTTAACAAAAGTGCCTAAAAATAGTTCATATAGAAAAGTGTGAATACTGTATGTACAGGATTATCAAAGTAAACATATAATAAAAACTTAACAAAAGTGCCTAAAAATAGTGCATATAGGAAAATGTTAATACTGTATGTATAGAATTCTCAGAGTAAACATACAATAAAAACTTAACAAAAAATGCCTAAAAATAGTTCATATAGAAAAGTGTGAATACTGTATGTATAGGATTATCAGAGTAAACATATAATAAAAACTTAACAAAAGTGCCTAAAAATAGTTCATATAGGAAACTGTGAATACTGTATGTATAGAATTCTCAGAGTAAACATACAATAAAAACTTAACAAAATGCCTAAAAATAGTTCACACAGGAAAGTGTGAATTTCAGAGGAAATATAATATGAAACTCATTACGTAAGTTATCTTATCTTAGTTATAACTTATCCAACGATCGATGATAAACTTATCATAAGTGTCCGTCTATCTGATTTTCTAGCTTTGTCTTACATTCAACCACAAGACATTCATTGTTTTGACAGGGTGAACAAGTCCATAGTGGATTCTTTCTTTTCCTTCTGCCTCAAACGTTCCAAATAAATGATCCCAGATGATCAAAACTCCTGCATACTTTTTGTCAATACACCGACGGTTCCTCCCTGGAAAGGTTAAGAACCATTACTTATAAAGTTATCATTCAACCAATCAAGTATTGACACTTCAACTAAATCAGTAAGCTCAGTTTCAAAGTCAGGTTTCGATTTGTTTTTCTCATGACATGACGGATACATGTTAAATATTTCCAGTTGAATGTAAAATTTATCACAATGTATAGATGATTGAGTAAGCTATATCGAAACGTGATGGAATGTTTCATAACTACATTTTGACATTGTGTGACATTACGAAATTAATGTGATGTCACCACAAATTGAATTTTTAAGGGAGTCTATCTAGCATCCCTTTCCAAAGCAAAATATTTGCATGTTTAGGTGATAAATATGTATTTTGACCGAAAATTTAAATTTACAAGATGGGAATATCCCTTGCAATTAAAGACACTGGGAAAAAAACAAAAAAAATATGGATCAACTTGGGGCACCGGGCCTATTGAGAAAGAGATCCACAACAAGTCGTACCCCGGCCATGATAAGTAAAGGGAAGTGTTTTGTAGGGAGTGAAAAACTACGAACACAAAAATTGGTGTCAAAAACCGTCCACGTGCCGAATGCAACATAATCCAAAAGTATCTTCGTCTGGGAAAGTGACACAAGTTACGTGTGGCAATGTTGCTTCCATGACATATCCGTTCAACCATCTCATATGTGAAACAGCATAATAATGAGATGGGCATTAATCCTATTCCATGAGAAGCTTACCGATCAAGTTGCTGGACCTAGCGTCCAAGGATTTCTGTGCGACCGGACGGACCATCGTGATGCGCATTGGAAATTACAACCTTGCTGTCACATTGCACTGGACAACAATGTACAAATAAGTTTTCTATCATACAAAAACTTAAGTTATAGTACATGATATATTGACATACACGAGAACTTCCGTCAAAATCGTTTTCGTTTAGTGACAACTGACTTTGTTTGTTTGTTTGGAAATTTCGCACAAAGCTACTCGAGGGCTATCTGTGCTAGCCGTCCCTAATTTAGCAGTGTAAGACTAGAGGGAAGGCAGCTAGTCATCACCACCCACCGCCAACTCTTGGGCTACTCTTTACCAACGAATAGTGGGATTGACCGTCACATTATACACCCCCACGGCTGGGAGGGCGAGCATGTTTAGCGCGACGCGGGCGCGAACCCGCGACCCTCGGATTACGAGTCGCACGCCTTACGCGTTAGGCCATGCCGGGCCGACAAGTGACATTCAAATTATTAACAAGGGTATTGGATTTTCGTTAAATTACAATATTACTTTTCCTAAGTAGTTTGTTTGCAGTTAAACACAGAACTACAAACGGACTGTGTGTGCTCTGCCCACAACGGGTATCGAAACCCAGTTTCTAGCGTGAGTCAGTAGACATATCGCTGTGCTACTGAGGATATCAATTAGTCATAATATTATAGTGACCCGTAAGTATGTAATTTGTTTTTTTGTTTGTTAAACACAAAGCTATATTATGAGATATCTGTGCTCCGCCTATCGCGGGGATCGGAACCATATTCTTAGTGTTATAAACCCTGAGATTTACCGCTGAACCACCGGAAATACACGTGTAATTCATGAACGTGTGATAAAGTAATGCCAAAGTATACACAACATAAATAAGAGAAAGATAGATTATAGCTTAAACGTGACAGATGAATACCTTGGATTTCAAACTAGTTATATTACGCAAAAGTATTGGTTGTGTACAGTGAGATGCCATTGTGTTAATGTAATGACCATTTCTTGATTCATCAATAGAACCTCGTTGTGTTGTTATTCAACACGTAAAGCACTTCAGTGCTGATAGTAATAAAACACCTCATAAACCGAAAGACGTTTCCATTATTACTTACATTATTACATTTACAAAAATATTTACGTAAACTTCTCAGCCTGAACAGTGAATTTCTAGTGTAAGGTTTAGGGTCGTAAAATATAAACTCCAAAGGATCATAATAAAGCCTTGGTTTGAATTTCGCGCAAAGCTACTCGAGGGCTATCTGTGCTAGCCGTCCCTAATTTAGCAGTGTAAGACTAGAGGGAAGGCAGCTAGTCATCACCCTCCCCCCACCGCCAACTCTTGGGTTACTCTTTTACCAACGAATAGTTGGATTGACCGTTACATTATAACGCCCCCACGGCTAAAAGGACGAGTATGTTTGGTGTGACGGGGATTTTAAACCGAGATCCTCGGATCACACGAGTCGAGTACCGTAACCACCTGGTAATGCTGGGCCGAGAGAAAGAAAGTAAACTGCAAAGAATCATACCGTGATGAACTCGATGGTGACTTGGTGTATTCAAGATGTATTCCAAAGGACCAAGCTTCCCCACTGCCTTTAGGAAGAGATAAAATTGAAAATTAGGTACTTTCAATTTGTTTTTACACAGCAGAAAAGCTATCACAATAAAATTAGTTTTTCTATAGTGCACAAACCAAAAGTATCTAAATAATGTGCTACAATATATCTACAAATACCCATATGTATATTGCTACTAGCAGCTACACAGCTATTTATCTCTATATTCCCAAACCACTGTCCAATTAGCATACTAACAATATACCAATATACTTATATTTATATTGGGAACAGCCTGAATATTCCTAACCTACTTTACACTACCCATACTTATATCTCTGATGGAAGCACTGTGAATATTATTGATTTATTTCAGACTAACTTACTAATATTGTGGTGCAGAACAGTACCCTCTTAATTATTAATTAAAATGCAAATATATCATGTTTTCTAGAGTTTCCAGATTAGACGAAAAGAGTTGTTCAAGTAGGCCCATCAACTCTCCTTATTTAGGTGCATACAAGATACGAGTTCATTAATGGACAATTAACCGAGTTTCTTGCAGGAAAAGTAGCGCGAGCCATCCATATATAGAAACTGTCTTTTCTGTCCGAGAATCAGATGCTAGTGAGCTTTGTTAGTGCTCACATATTCTGTATTTAAGACTAAGTTTTCCTCCAACCTCGTAAGAAGACAACGTTTTACTTAACTTTAACGTACAGTATTGTTTGTAGGCGTTTTTATACAGTTGTGGTAATTTTAATTTATTGTAGAACTTTGCTTTCGAAATAGAGTTAGGGTTTGCTTTTACTTGAAGTTCCGGTTTAAGCATTCTGTTGGTTTTTTTTTTTTTTTCTATTCCGCGTCACAACAAAAGACTTACCTGATGGATATACGTCAGACTGCATCTTAAAACACTGTTCAACAAATGAAACAAACACGTTATAAGAATGAACATATATTTCTAAGAAATTGTTAATTCAGCTATTTATATTATGAAAACACACACACACACTCAAGTCAAAATTTATTTCCCATAACTATATAAATGATACCCACTTTGCATCACCATACATTTATAAAAAAAAACATGTAAACTAGAATTCTGTAAAAAAACTTATTTTGCAATTAAAAGAGTATATTGAATTTTCTACCTCTGTGTGAATGCAAAACTGTTAAAGGAGATTCAACTGATAGTGAACAAGAAATGCAGAGGGTGGTATGAATATAGCCAACCTGTAGGAAAGAGAGCAAATGTGTTACAGGATCAAACTGGATTTTTAAAAAAAGTATGTATATATGTATATACATAAATGGTGTCAAATTTACTTAGAATACAACATTAATAGTTATTCAACATAATATATGAAATCTGTTTTGTCCCTTTAGAAATATTAGTTTTTTTTTAAACAGAAACAAGCTGTGAAATGTAAATTGAGTCAGCATTATGAACTGCACCTAATCTTTCTAACCTTAGTTACATGTTGGTGTTCCTCTCCAGTCCTTAAAAAAACAAAAAACATTTGAATTGTAAACTGATGAATAATAGTAAAACGTGTTGCATTTATTTTGAGCGATTGTAAACACAACCGTAGACTGTCAACCAGTTTGTTATAAAACAACGACATAAAATCTCATGAGACCTTAGATGTTTTGATAGAAATCCTGAATGTGGTTTTGCAGCCGACAAAAAAGTAAAGCATAAAGTGAAGCCTAAATGACATAAAGTTAACTAGATGTCAGTTCAGTCGTTATAAACACTGGTGTATTACAGTTCAAACAAGTAGTTCCAGAGGGTGTATAGAAGTAAGACTACAAGTAGTTCCAGAGGGTGTATAGAAGTAAGACTACAAGTAGTTCCAGATGGTGTATAGAAGTAAGACTACAAGTAGTTCCAAAGGGTGTATAAAAGTAAAACTACAAGTAGTTCCAGAGGGTGTATAGAAGTAAGACTACAAGTAGTTCCAGAGGGTGTATAGAAGTAAGACTACAAGTAGTTCCAGATGGTGTATAGAAGTAAGACTACAAGTAGTTCCAGAGGGTGTATAGAAGTAAGACTACAAGTAGTTCTAAAGGGTGTATAGAAGTAAGACTACAAGTAGTTCCAGATGGTGTATAGAAGTAAGACTACAAGTAGTTCCAAAGGGTGTATAAAAGTAAAACTACAAGTAGTTCCAGAGGGTGTATAGAAGTAAGACTACAAGTAGTTCCAGAGGGTGTATAGAAGTAAGACTACAAGTAGTTCCAGATGGTGTATAGAAGTAAGACTACAAGTAGTTCCAGAGGGTGTATAGAAGTAAGACTACAAGTAGTTCTAAAGGGTGTATAGAAGTAAGACTACAAGTAGTTCCAGAGGGTGTATAGAAGTAAGACTACAAGTAGTTCCAGAGGGTGTATAGAAGTAAGACTACAAGTAGTTCCAGAGGGTGTATAGAAGTAAGACTACAAGTAGTTCCAGAGGGTGTATAGAAGTAAGACTACAAGTAGTTCCAGATGGTGTATAGAAGTAAGACTACAAGTAGTTCCAAAGGGTGTATAGAAGTAAGACTACAAGTAGTTCCAGATGGTGTATAGAAGTAAGACTACAAGTAGTTCCAAAGGGTGTATAGAAGTAAGACTACAAGTAGTTCCAGATGGTGTATAGAAGTAAGACTACAAGTAGTTCCAAAGGGTGTATAGAAGTAAGACTACAAGTAGTTCCAAAGGGTGTATAGAAGTAAGACTACAAGTAGTTCCAGATGGTGTATAAAAGTAAGACCACAAATAGTTCCGAGAGTTGTATAAAAATAAAACTACAAGTAGTTCCAAAGGGTGTATAGAAGTAAAACTACAAGTAGTTCCAAAGGGTGTATAGAAGTAAAACTACAAGTAGTTCCAAAGGGTGTATAAAAGTAAAACTACAAGTAGTTCCAAAGGGTGTATAGAAGTAAGACCACAAATAGTTCCGAGAGGTGTATAAAAGTAAAACTACAAGTAGTTCCAAAGGGTGTATAGAAGTAAGACCACAAATAGTTCGGAGAGGTGAATAAAAGTAAAACTACAAGTAGTTCCAGAGGATGTATAGAAGTAAGACCACAAATAGTTCCGAGAGGTGTATAAAAATAAAACTACAAGTAGTTTCAAAGGGTGTATAGAAGTAAAATTACAAGTAGTTTCAAAGGGTGTATATAACACAAAGACCATAAGTAGTTCCAATGGGTGTATATAACTAAGACTACAGATAGTTCCGAAGGGTATATAAGTGTAAGACCATATGTAGTTTCAATATAACACAAAGACTACAAGTACTTCCAGAAGGTGTACAGAAGCTATACCAACCATCACAATGATAAACTTGTATTAAACACATAATGAGTGTTCTTACAGTTCAACATTGAAAATAATTAAATTTGTTGACTTATATTAAACAAGCCGTAAGTAATAACTAAAGAAATGTTAATATATCTCAGAACGGTTGGTGTGGGTATTAACACTTCTACTAATAAAGCATAGAACAACGTTTGACCTTCCTAGGTCATCTTCAGGTTAAGAAAGAGAGTTAAAGAAATGTTAATAATGACAGACTGTCACGTTGTTAATAATGGCAGACTCTGAAAATAGAAACTGAAACCCAAAGGAATTTGAAGCTATGATTTGCTAAGGTCAATATTTTATAACTAACTAAACTACTGGACCTCGGCCACTGGCACAAGCTAATGAGTTTAGGAAGAAAAGATCTTGGGAAAACCTTTTACCTCATAACATCAAAACAAACGAATGTTCTGATTTCTGTTTGGTGTTATTTTTATTTTTTTTCAAATCTCGTGCAAAGTTCTTCGAATGTTATCTACGCTAATTGTGCCTTATTTTTGAACCGTTAGACAAAAGGATTGTTTTGGTTGAGTTTCTTTGAATTTTGCCCAAAGCTACACGACGGCTATCTGCGCTAGCAGTTCCCAAATTAGCAGCCTAAGACTGGAGAGAAGGCAACCAGTCAACACCTCCGACCGCCATCTCTTGGGCTACTCTTTTACCAATGAATAGTGGGATTGATCGTCAAAATACAATCCCCCAAGGCTGACAGGGCGAGCATATTTGGTGTGGCGGGAATTCAAACCCGCGATCCTGAGATTACGAATCGAGCGTCTTAACTTCTTGGCCATGCGAGGCCTAGACTAAAGAAAAGGCAGCTGGTCAAAGAGTTACCGCCAGTTCTTGTCGTCAGACCAAATAGTGGTATTTGACCGTCACTCTTACAACGAACGTGTAGCGCCAGTGTGCTTAGCACGAATTAGTTGTTTTTGGTTTTGGAGCAAACCACTGGGCTGCGTTCGGCTCTTAGTTACCGAGCTGATAGATTGCGATGTATTCTAAATAAATATTGTTTGAGGAAAAGAAAAGATAAAAAGATAGTAGGAGTGGTAAAACAGAATAGTTAACAAGAAATAAACTGATAGGTAAAGTAATGATTTCAAGAAATGGTAAAAGTGCAAGACAGTTCTCACTTTACACGATACGTTTGTTACTATTGTTTTAAATATAGATCCATAAATTACTTGCTCCTAAACCACAGCAGTTAGTACGTCTTGCTATTCGTTTACCCAAGATGAAAATGGGAGAAGGAAACTGATACGAAGAGACGTGGTAGTGTTCAGCTCCTCAGATGAACTTGATGAAACATCCAAAAAAATATTCACTTCTGGTTAATAGTGAAAATGTTCTTTATTAAAATATCGTAATACTTTAAAATAAATAAATATAAAACAAAATAGCATAGATTCATTAAATGTCTAATATCTATTCAGAACGTAACACCAGACATCAGTGGAAACGTCTTGTGATAGAGTTTCTGAATAAAATATATATTATATAAATGTTAGCACTTGGAACATTTAGATTTTAAACTCTCGTGCATTAAGATGGCTTATTATTTCCATGATTCTTAACTTAAAGTGTAAGTTTTGAGTGTGCATAAGAAAAAAACATTTCCATGAGAAATATTCTTCCAAAATTCGTACTGAAGGGATTTATTTACACATTTTGATAAAAGTTAAGAAAAATCGACCGTAACGTTCCGGATAAATATACTCGTAAAAGAATATATTTTTATTTAAACCAACGTTTTGTCACCTTTGCGGATTTTTTTACACAGAGCCCGGCACGGCCAAGCGTGTTAAGGCTGTGCGACTCGTAATCTGAGGGTCGCGGGTTCGTATCCCCCTTGCGCCAAACATGCTCGCCCTTTCAGCCGTGGGGGCGTTATAATGTGACGGTCAATCCCAATATTCGTTGGTAAAAGAATAGCCCAAGAGTTGGCGGTGTGTGGTGATAAGTAGTTGCCTTCTTTGTAGTCTTTTACACTACTAAATTGTGGACGGCTAGCGCAGATAGCTCTCGTGTAGCTTTGCGCAAAATTTAAAATATACATATACACAAGTCTAAGAACACACGGTTCCATTGGTTCAGTGAAACAGTTCGGAATATCTGTCATAAAGAGAAGAACAGGTGACAAAAATTGAAGTTTTAAAATAATGGTGTCTCCAGATCTTTAAGAATATTTTTGGAGAATTATGTTTCATATTTTACGGTTCATAACATTTTCTATTTGATATTTTTTTAAATTTTTATTTGGGGGAAAGTTTGAATTTAAATTGTAAATTAATTAGCAAAAATGGTAATGGCCACAAAAAAAAACTCAACACGTGACTTCTAGTGTATCACTCCGCCTACGTGTGTATGGGTCGTCTGGTTGAACACACATCATGATAACCCATGAACTCCTACAGTAATTGTCATGTCAGAACCAGTCATTCTCTGGTGTAACATGATAAGTGCGCTCCAGAAGAACTGTCATGTCACAAACAGTTTTCCTCTGACGTAGCGAAATAACCTATGCATGTCCTATAAGAACTGTCGTGTCACAGACAGTTTTTATGTGTCTTGAGTGGTGCGTTACCAAACAACCATAACAGTACTGGTGAATGAACTCCAAACTTAATATAGCTCTCATTTATGTTAATTGAAACACAACCTAAATTACAATATCTGTAGTGGCTGGTTTGAACAAATGAATCACGGTACATGACCTGCACGTGTGACCTGCTTATATCACACTAACCTCGTTCATATTCAATCCAAACAAGTTTATTTTACACTTCTAGTGTTACCATGACCTATCTGAGACACGACCGTCAGGGGTACTTAGTTAATGATAGGCAAACAATCTCACCATGGGATAGTCGGTGCATCCACCAATAACAAAAGTCAGCTATCAAAAAGGCTGCCAGTCATGTCCAGGTACTGTCCCATGGTAATGTTAGTACTCTGAAATTCCTGTATATCCAGCAGTATATCACTAGCTCCACACTACGACATGGAATTCTGCGAGAGATCAAAGTATTCATTAAGTTATCGATTTCTTCCCTAATATCAGATTCACTGTTTAATTTAACAAAACCAGTTTCGTGCAGGGTGAACATATTTGAAACACAAACTTAAAATGACTTAAACGTTGGTGAACCTGCAACCGAAACAAAATAAAGTATTTAAGTGGTTTTATTATATGTTATTAACATTGAATTGTAGTTATTTTATTTAGTGTAATGTGCTTCAGGAATGTTTTCGACTCTCTCTTTTTTACTCTCGTGTAAAATAATGTTCTTTCTTTGACGAGTGACCTCACAGTGGCACAGCCGTATGTTTGCGGACGTACAACGCTAGAAACTGGGTTTCGACACCCGTAGTGGGCAGAGTACGGATAGCCCATTGTGTAGCTTTGTGCTGAACTACAAGCAAAATCTTTGATGACTGTTAGTGGCTTATTCCAACAAGATTTGACATCCTTTTAACAGATCGCTGTTGAGAATATTCGAGAGTGGTAACTAAAAATGTTGTGAAAATTATAACTTAATGGGAAATTCAATATATTACAGGTTAAATTACAGATGAAAATTGCGCCACCTGTTAAAAGGTTTTTCATTAAATTAATTTTTTTTTAAATTTACTTTCTCAACATGAAATTCAGTTACTGCACAAAAACTGTGTTTAAATTGTCTAATTTTTTGTGCATAGTTACTCACCGTGTTATACAAGTGGTTAATATTTTTCGCATCCCCGTCACACCAAACATGCTCGCCCTTTCAGCCGTGGGGGCGTTATAATGTGACCGTCAATCCCACTATTCGTTGGTAAAAGAGTAGCCCAAGAGTTGGCGGTGGGTGGTGATGACTAACTGCCTTCCCTATAGTCTTACACTGCTAAATTAGGGATGGCTAGCACAGATAGCCCTCAAGTAGCTTTGTGCGAAATTAAAAAACAAACAAACAATAATATTTTTTATTTTGGTTTTAAATGGTAATGTAGTAATTTTAAGGTGTCGTAAAATAAAACTGATCGTAAGTAGGCTCCCGTCTACAAGATTAACTACTTTAATTATGTTTATGAGCTACTCTCAAAATGATAAATCCCTTTAAGTAATACAATTTTTTATAAGTTTGTTTGTTTGTTTTTGAAGGCACCTAGTCATCACCACTCACCGCCATCTCTTGGGCTACTCTTTTATTAAGAAATAGTAGGATTGACCGTCACATTATAACCCTCCCACGGTTGAAAGGATGAGCATGTTTGGTGTGACGGGGATTCGAACCCGCGACCCTCGGATTGTGAGTCGAATGTCTTAACACACGTGGCCGTGCCGTGCCGGGCCTTTCAGAATATGACGGAGAGATTTTTTCCAGTTCCGTATTTCCTTTTTTTAATTCATTTTTATATAACCAGTAACTCCTGTCTCTTCGATGAGACTAACTTGTCAACTACACTTGTGCTAATGTACTAGACTTTTCCTGTTTTCTGACCATTGGCTATTAATTCACCTTGTGGCTATTTACCTTCACCATGGTTGTTTCTCTTCCAAAGACGACTATTTAGGTAAAGGGTAGGCTAACAACTCTTTCTTTTCAAATATTCCGTCACCATATTGTGATTTTCGCATCGATAGAATATAATAATTGCTACTTAGAACTTTATATTTAAGAGACGGTTCATTGATATTTTATCTCATTTATTTTTGCTGTACTGCTTGTGAAGGTCATTCCTGTAACGTTCAGTGTTGGTTAGGAAGGTAGACAATGCTTGGTATTGACTAATAATAACCCAGGCTACACAGCCACCACTTATCTCCAACTGTGTACATGGCCCGCAAGTTAAAAAAAAAAAAAATCATCGCGATATTTTGTACTTTGCACACGTCTGAAACATGAATAAAACAAAAGGAAATGTTCCCAGTCGAAAAAGAAGTAATCGCGGATGTAATTTTTTTAAAAACGTTATAAAACAAAGATAGACGTTGGCTTGTATGCATTCCTAAATATAAGCTTGGCCTGCTGTTGAGAAACATTCGTAATAGCTTGCGAATTCTAAGAGGAAAAATTAGTTATATACGTGTCACGTGTGGTGTTATCAACACATTAGGGATAGTACTGTACGTAGCCTTTGCCTTTAAACTGGATCATCCGAATAGTTGCAATGTAACGTATTCATGCAGTAGTGCCATCTATTTGTGTAAATTCGTAATATATATCTCTAATGAAAACCTTTAAGAACGTAAGCATAATATTAACAAAACTATCAATATTTTAGAACAAGCAGCTTGGTTTGTTCATCTCAGGCACTGTTTAGTAAAATGCTGCTGTTGAATGTCAGAGTTAATTGTGAATCTAACTGAGGGTTGATGTAAATCCTCCATTCAAACACATTAACTGAAGATATATATATTTAAAACGGTTTACACTTGTATAGAAATATCACAAATATTGTTGTTGTTTTCTGTTAAGCACAAAGCTACACAAAGGGATATCTGTGCTCTGTCTACCATGGATATCGAAACGAGGTTCCTAGAGGTATAAGTTCCCAGACATATCACTGTACCGCTGGGGGCCTCCACAAATGTACAAAAGCAATTGAGATGACCAACATTATCGCGTAGTACATCGATTTAAGATAAAAGTATTAAGATATTATTATTATGCTATCCCTTATCAAGTTAGTTTCACACACTTGAGCATTGATCATTATCAGTATGGAATACATCACCAAGTTAATTTTACACACGTATTATATGTGCGTTTTTCTTATAGTAAAACCAATTCGGGGCTATCTGCTGAGCCAACCGAGAGGAATCGAACCCCTGAGTTTATCATTGTAAATCCGGAGACACACCGCTGTACTAGCGGGGGACACACACGTGTTAAGTTCTATATTCTGTTTTTGGAAATTTCTAAAACGAACGTTAAAGTAACATAAAGACATCAACAGCTTCACACTTACCAACATTCATTTGGAGGTTTGCTTGCATTCCACAAAGACATCTGTTTTCTCCTCTCAACGCGGGTATCAAAGCCCGATCTTTAGTATTATAAACATGGGAGGGGGTTGATTTAAGGGAGAAATATGTATAACGTTTATGATATTTAGTTCATTTCTCTGTTTTAACACCAGGCGTCTAGTCGAAACGAAAAAAAAAAATAGTGTTATATTAACCGATTTTTGCCATCATGTTTCAATCTCAGTTATTTTGGTTTCCCAGTGGCTCAACGGTAAGTCTGCAGGCTTACGGCGCTTAAAATCGGGCTTCGATATTAGTGGTGAACAGAACACTCACAAAGCCAATAGTGTAGCTACATGCTCAAAGGAATGATCCAGATTACACTCATTTATTTTCAGACAAAAGTCATTATTTTTCTTCCACTATTTTTCTCTGGTAATTTCTGAGCCAGTTTGTGCTGGTATTATTTGAAGACTGGTGGGTTCTACAAAAAACCATTGGAAAAAAAATGTATTCCAAGAACCCTTCTTTAACTTACACTTAGTCCGATTAGGTAGCTATTTGGATTATAATTTAAAGTACTCGTTTTTCATTGAGTATTTTGAAACCCACATGTTCTTTTCTTATGGATAGGACTTAATTAAACAACTGAAGACAAAACTGAACAAAAAGAAAGGTACTGGATTCAAAATAAATAGGCCTGGCATGGCCAAGCGCGTAAGGCGTGCGACTCGAAATTCGCGGGTTCGCGCCCGCGTCGCGCTAAACATGCTCGCCCTCCCAGCCGTGGGGGCGTATAATGTAACAGTCAATCCCACTATTCGTTGGTAAAAGAGTAGCCCAAGAGTTGGCGGTGGGTGGTGATGACTAGCTGCCTTCCCTCTAGTCTTACACTGCTAAATTAGGGACGGCTAGCACAGATAGCCCTAGAGTAGCTTTGTGCGAAATTCCAAAACAAACAAACAAACAATTCAAAATAAATATTTACAACGTAGTGTTAGCGATTTGTAATAAACACACAAATATAAGAACTTAGGCCTTACATCCATTTCTTTGCCGCCGATGTTGTATTGTGTGTAAACGATTTGTGGTAAACTCACGAAGATGAGAGCTTAAGCCTTATAACCCTTTTTTTTGCCACCGATGGTGTTTCAAGTGATAGCCAGTTTCTGATCTAAGAGACTTTGCGCAAAACGTATGGTAGATCAACGTTGCTTCCTTCTACCCTCTTCATATCTTTTCAAAAAGTCCATCAAACATCATTCTATGATGGAACTCTTGCTTATATGATATTGGAAAAACTTTTTTATTATGCTGATGTGCAACCCTTAACTTCGCGAAATTTTCTTAAGATGCAAATATGACGTCATGAATACATCACGCGTGAAACTAATACACTAGCGCCATCTGTATAAATATAATAGTACTGTTTGTTGTATGTCCGTGTAAACACTTCGCAGGGTGTGAATAGATCTTCACCAAATTTGGTATGGAGGTTCGTTAGATCTACGGGGAAATACACAAAATTTTTCAATTTTGCATTTTTATTAGTGTTTTTGTGGGGGTTTTTTAAACCACTACATCAGAAATTTGTTGTGTGCATGAGTAGATACATGGAAGTTTAAGATTTCACATTTTGTGCTTTGCTGTTTTTATGAACGTTTTGATTTTTTTTAATATATATATAAAGGAAACAACTTCACGTACTAAGATGACCTTTCATTAATCATAAACTTACATAACATCTGACCAGGGGACGAATACTCCAGCTAGTGCGTATAAAACATTTTTCGAGGTTCTGTTTGAGCAATCCAAAAACTCACGTATATGTGAGGAGATTTCTATGAATGGTATATCATAAATTTGTGTCTGGACTTTCACCTTCGTGAGAAACCTTGTTTTTTACAAGTTTTAAAAATATTGGTACACAGGGGTTTTTCAGTCAATAAATTGGAATTTTACCTGGAAAGTTGTAAGAGCGTTCCAATGGAAATGGACACAACGGTGTCGTTCACACGAGCGAATTTGTGACCTTTGTACAAAAGGATGATCTGTTCGATGAACATAACAACCACCATTGCAGGTAAAGCCTGTAATTAGAACAAAGTAAATAAATAGTAATTTGTTAACCTGTAAAAAGAAGTTAAAATATTGCAAAACCAGATAATGGTATTTCATATACAATGGCCTGTCGTATTATCGTGAACAACTTATAAATACTATTATATCGATGTATGTTACACCAAACTCCAACACAGCCCGAGCAATAAAAAACAATAATATCTGATAGTTTGGAATTAAAGAAATTGTGTAATACGTTACATAGTTCATCAGATTTCGAATACAGTTTATTTGCATTGGCGTGTAATGATCATGGTTTTCACATATTCTAGACATGTTCGAGTTGGGAGTTGGGAGTACTCAGAGAAGAAACTACAGCCCTTCTTATTTCTTCAAATTAGTGATGATTCTTGACGGGCCCCCGCTAGTACAACGGTATGTCTTCGGATTTACAGTGCTAAAATCAGGGGCTCGATTCCCCTCGGTAGGCTCAGCAGATAGTCCGATGTGGCTTTGCTATAAGAAAACACACACACACACGCTAATTCTTGACGTATGTCATGTAATATTTTTGCAGATGACGTGATGTAAACTGCAAAATCCCTTGGTACAACAATGGTATCAAATGATTAAAAGGTTAGCATTGTAACTTCTGGAATTGGATGTTCCTCGACGAACATTAACGAGTTCTTCCCACTGTACCAAACCAGACTCGAGACGATAAAATTACAACCACAGTTTGTTTACCGTTGTCTTTAGACAACTATTCTACAATGCATTTCCAGTCTTACTCCATATCAAAATTTGTGTTTTCTTATAGCAAAGCCACATCGGGTTATCTGCTGAGCCCACCGAGGGGAATCGAACCCCTGATTTTAGCATCGTAAATCCTCTGTCTCATCGGAAGACATATCCAAACGTGCCTATCTGAATTGCATTGTTGGAAGTGGGTCTAATCTCAGAACAAAACAGTTTCCAAAACAGTAGAGGTCTGTCTGTCCAACATCTTGTCCACCCTCTGCTTTCTGCACTGTATATTGTTTCTGGTTGCGGAAACTGGCGATGTCCGCAAGGTGTATTGTGGGTAGGAAAATGACCTGATGGCCTTGATAATGCTTTTCAGGCTCAACTTAAAGTTCAAGATTTCTGGTAATCCAACCCTTACTTTACCTACATTGAAAAAGAGAGAAAATATCCTAAGTATTTCCTCTCCACAGCATATTATATACTCATCTTGAGTTCCACAATGCAGACGGTTAATAGTTATACCATTTACGTGGGAGATTTCGGTCTATATAGCAATCTGGGGGATCGAATACGTGAGTGAAGCAGGACACTGTACAGTCTGTACCCAAAAAAAATATCACGTATGTTATGAAGCTTTAAATCACTGAATAATCACGTGTGGGGGATGGGAAGACGTATGATAAAACAAACATTTTGAGAAATAAAATGGTATTAAATGATCTTTGTTTCATACAACGTTTCATAAATACGTTCTATAAAGAAAAAAGACCACAGAACTTCGGGTCAATTTAATGTCCACTCATATACTAGCGATCCTAGTAGTTGTGTGGCTTTAAAATATGATAAAGAATAAGTGTGTATGAAAAACAAAAAGCAGCAATACTCATATAATGAAAAACAGACTTGATCAAGATTCAGTGAGTTTGGATCACACGAAATAATAACAGTCTCATGTGGAAGAACATGAATGTGAGTTCAGCCTTGAAACAAATATAGGCATGTTGATCACGTGTAATTTTTCAACATGAATAATCTAGTTTTCTTTCATTTAATAAAAAATAAAACTTTTGTAAGCACTGTTACGTTTGATTTGTCTTAGTGACCATTTTATTAAAAACTTACATCATTTTCAGCTTTTTACTTTGTTGACCCCCCCCCTTTAAAATTGCTGCCAAACCCGGATGAAAAAACGTGTTTTTGATTCTAGTCCTAACAAAAATTTATTGCTTTTTACGACAGTTGCGTGTTGTGTACGTGTTTTTCTTACAGTGAAGCCACTGTAAGATGGCTCAGGAATCGAGCCCCTGAGTTTAACATTGCAAATCTGTAGACTTACGGCTGTCCCAGTGGGGGACAGTGGCGTGTTGTATAAAATGAACATAATTTAAAATATATACAGGTAGATTAAAGTCGTTTTATCATATGAAATACCTGAAAGAGACAACAATCCTGGTAATAAATAGTTATATCAAGAAAACACGTGTATTTATTAAAGATCATTCCAGAATTTAAACCTGTTCTTTCACAGAGATCTAGCATTGTGAGATTTGTTTTAAACTGATCTTCGTTTAAAACTTGTTTAACATTCAGCTCGTGGAAGTAATTCCTGAACATATAAGGCATTGTTAATATTTTAGCAAGCTCAAGTGAAAGAGAGTAGGACCCTTTCACTAACCGAATATTTTATAATTCTTCAAAAGTTTTAACCGAATACTGTAATCAAAATTCCTGCTTAGCCTCACGAAAATAACAGGCAAAAAAAATTACAGAAATAACTTATACATGAATACCACCTTCAGTGCATAATCTGGAACATCTTCAGCGTTCTTAAAACTGGTTTCTCCTGGAGTTACAAGGTAAAAAATGTATCTTAACTGTGCGAAAGCTTCCCAAAAAAATTTCCATGGTGACTTACAACCAAGTGTACGTGTACGTCCTCTCGAAGAGTTTATTAGATCTAATAAAAAAAACATGATTAGAAAAACAAATATTTAAATAGAAATTTTAAAAGAAAATTATTTTTGAACAAGAGCTGTAATAGACCATAATAAGAATTTACAAGGTTCTTTGTAATCTGAATAACATGAACCAAAGCAGCTAAACCGGTTTGACATCCAACTTTATAAAACAATCAGGTACTTACGGTCAATAGTGCAAGGTACTGCAAGTGAAATCACCAACTTTAAAAACTGTGTCACGTACTGAAACATGCTTGCTCTCAAAACCGTTTCAATAATTCCATACTGTTTTAGCATCTTTTACGCACTGCTGTTCAAATCGAATGTGCCCCGGGTAATTACCAAAAAATCGCTTGGAATCGTATCCTCTGTAAAACAACAGTCATGAGACAGTAAATGTTCTAAGCCAGATTTAAAATGTTTGTGCTGTTGTTACAAACGTCTGCGCATGAAGATAATTACAACCTTTAATAGATATCATATCGTTAATATAAGATCTAGTTTGTAACCTTTAATAGGTACCATATCGCTAATATAAAATTTAGGTTGCAACCTTTAATAGGTGCCATATCGCTAATATAAGATCTACGTTGCAACCTTTAATAGGTACCGTATCGCTAATATAAGATCTAGATTGCAGTTTTAATAGGTACCATATCGCTAATATGAAATTTAGGTTGCAACCTTTAATAGGTACCATATCGCTAATATAATATCTACGTTGCAACCTTTAATAGGTACCATATCGCTAATATAAGATCTAGGTTGCAACCTTTAATAGGTACCATATCGCTAATATGAACTTTAGGTTGCAACCTTTAATAGGTACCATATCGCTAATATAATATCTACGTTGCAACCTTTAATATGTACCATATCGCTAATATAAGATCTACATTGCCTAACATGTTTGATCTTCGTGATCTAAAAACATAAAATCGTTATCCGAGTGACGAAGAAACTCGATGTAAGTTTTGCCTACCCGATCAGAGCATACTCCAGACGAGAATAGATTAATCGTTTCTGTTACTCCAAGTCATGTGTGCATTTCTGACGTTCATCGTAGGGTAAAATCAGGAGGCAAGCCGACCTTGGACTCTTTCAAATCTTTATGAAGTTTAGTTACTTTGTCGAATGGAAACAGACTTTATGTTTGTTACCTCCTTGTAATAATTCAGAAACTTCCAAACTTTGAGTACTCTATGTACATGTATATATCCTACACTTCTAAAGTTAAATAAGCTGTTGAATTAATGTAATCACGGACACTTGTTTCTGAATCTAAATCACTATCAAATAAAAAATGAATTTCATGAAAAGGAAAAACAAATCTTCGGTTTTATAACACCTATAATTAGGTTAGTAAAGCCTGTTTGTTTTTTGAATTTCGCGGAAAGCTACTTGAGAGATATCTGCGCTAGCCGTCCCTAATTTAGCAGTGTAAGACTAGAGGGAAGGCGGCTAGTCATCACCACCCATCGCCAACTCTTGGGCTACGGTTTTACTAATGAATAGTGAGATTTACCGTCACATTATAACACTTCCACGGCTGAAAGGGCGAGGATGTTTGGTGCCACCGGGATTCGAACCCATCACCATCGGATTACGAGTCGAACGCCTTTACAGTTAGCCTTAAGCTAGAGTGAACTCAATATAATCTTACAAATATTATCGTAAGCAGACAGGATTTGTGCATTTGTTTGTTACGTAGTTGAATTTCGCGCAAAGCTATTCAAGGGATATCTGCGCCAGGCTAGTAGTTAGGGCCCTACTTCCAAGTAAAGACGCCAGATGGCGCTACACTCATGTCGGATTCGGGGAGAGGGACGATGTCATTAAAGATGATGACGTCACAGTTTCAAGTGGGGCGTGTTGTTAGGGTTGTGTTGGTAGAGCGCCATGACAGGTGACCATCACGTGGGACCCTACCTACTCTATTTTTGGAATGGTAAGACCAGAGAGATAAAGAATAGTTAACGCTATCATCTTACTATTCGTGGGATAATTTTTGCCAAGAATAGTGTGGATGACCGTCGCATTATGACATTATCTGAAAAGGTGAACATCTGTGGTGACGAGGTTCGATTGTGCAATCAACAGACTGTAAATCGAACACTCTAGGCCCATGGTGAGGAACATATTTTCAACTGAATTGGAATGACTTACTTCAGTTAAAGAAAAAAAAAACGTTTAATGTTTACAAGTATTGAACAACTGGTTTCCTCACTATCAACAGGCTGTTGTGAGTGTGTTTTCCTGTGTTTCTAGCACAAAACCACACAACAGGTTATATACATTCTGTCCACTGCAGGAATCTAACCATAATTTTAATGTTTTTAGTCCGTAAACTTACTGCTGACGAACTAAAGGACAAAAGCACCGTAAAAACCGTTTAATCATTATAAACAGACTACAAAAAACTATTAGTCATTGTGACTAGATTGTAAAACCAAATGGTATAACCCGTGATGACGAGAAAACCCACTTGTAGAGAAAAGTATATATATGTAAAAACGGCTGGTATGGGTAAAGAAAACAATGTAGAGGAGCGAACAAAGTTTCGACCTTCTTCGGTCATCATCAGGTTCATGAAGAAAGAAAGGGTTACTGAGCGGAAGCTGACCACATGTTTGAAGGCGGTTGTGTAACTGAGTGACCTGACGATGACCAAAGAAGGTCAAAACGTTGTTCGCTCCTCTACATTGTTTTCTCTACCTATACCAGCCGCTTTCACATATATAAATGGTATAACCATTATAAGTACTGTAAAAATAGTTTATTTATTATAAACATCGTGAAAACACTGTTTAACCATTATAAATGGATTATGGAAAACGATTCGTCATTATTACAAACAAACAGTGTAAAAACTGTTTAGCCATTATCACATATTGTGTTTGTGCCAATTTTCTGAGTTACCAAATGTTGTCTTAGCGATCACGGTTTAACATCTATGTTATACTTTTCTTACAAAATCTCATCTGAATGCAATAAAACAAACCGGTTTTGAAATAATGAAAGAACACATTCGGTTATCATATTTCGAACTCCAAGGCCGACAGTCTTCGTATATAATTTTCTTTGTCGTTATTAATAGCAACTGTGTTCTTTGACTAATTTGTTTGTTTTGTTTTTTGTTTGTTTTGAAATTTCGCACAAAGCTACTCGAGGGCTATCCGTGATAGCCGTCCCTAATTTAGCAGTGTAAAACTAGAGGGAAGGAAGCTAGTCATCACCACCCACCGCCAACTCTTGGGCTACTCTTTTACCAACAAATAGTGGGATTGATCGTCACATTATAACGCCCCCACGGCTGAAAGGGCGAGCATGTTTGGCGCGACTGGGATGCGAACCCGCAACCCTCAGATTACGAGTCGCACGCCTTAACACGCTTGGCCATGCCGGGCCGTTTTGTTTTTTAATTTCGCGCAAAGCTACACGAGGACTATCTGCGTTAGCCGTCCTTACTTTTGCAGTGTAAGTCTGACTAGTTTTGAACTGTGTCTAAAACATGTGTTAACACCAAGAAAGACCCTGGCTGGTTCGAAATACATTTAATGAGTGGAAATGTTTTTACTGCCGAAGAGAAGTACATTTTTCACACAAACGTGTAACATTTAGCTGAGTTTTGTTTTCTTATCGCCCTCTTAAGTTAACACTATTTAACATCGGTGAAAAAAGATAGGCTTTGTTTGCTCTTAAGCACAAAATTGCACGGTGGGTTAGATGTGTTGTGCCTCACCACGGGTATCGAAACCTATCTCCATTAGTCCTGAAACTTAGCGCTAAACCTACTAGTAAAGTGTTTGGAGTGGAATGCTGTGGAATTTATTTGATGTGGGTTGTCATGAGCCAAAATGATTATACAAACGCTGTAATTCTAATTTTGTAATTAGCAATTTAGCTATGAACTGAGAAAATGTTCACCAGTTTTATAGCGCAGATGAACAACATTCGTGCCATATAGTTGATTCCATATATAAAAAGAATTGCTTTTAAACACAAGAATACAGTTTAATCACTCCAAAGATATAGATTGCGCCTGGTGATTAGGGAGCTACAGTAGTATTATAAAAACCTTAAGGTCAAAACCTGTTGCGGTGAAAGCGTTGTAAAGCTGTTAAAATTCCTTCCTATCTATTACTTCAAACCCAGGGACAGTCCTAGAATAGCTTCACTTAGTAATCCTTTACGATAGTAGGGACAGATTCACTGCCTGTCTAAATATCGCAGACCACTAAAATATAAGTATAATAAAAAACAGTTATAAGGTAGATATGAATATTCTCCAAGCTTGTTGTTTTAATGATCGACCAGCGCCTATCCAGGAAACTTGTGGTTGAGAAACGCTGATTTAAATAGTTCTGTGCAAAAGTGTTAGGACAAGAAAATATTTTTTATTCTTTCCATTTTGTGGCTAATTCTTCCATGCTATTACAGAATGTAAATTTTAACATTATGGTAATGTTTCACTGATCCATGTTGACAACTGAATGAGTCAGGGTGAGAATACTTATTATTCTATAGAATTACCATATACTTGTACTAGGTTAATGTCATAAGGGTTCTGTTTGAATGAACATACTGATCAAATTTAGGGTCTGAAGTAACTGTCATGGTGTCCAATGCAGTGTCTTGACTTTATAGAAAGAAGCTAGCAAGGGGCTGGTGCTGGTATATGCTAGAATAACTCAATTTAGTAACACTCAACAAATAAACCTTTATAAAAAATAGTGTTTAACACTATATGTTAAGTTTTGTTGTCACTCCGATCCTAAAAGTGTAGAGAATTGTTAACACATCAGGAAGATTGCATAAATCCTTCACGTGATGCTGGTTGGACTCACTGATAAATTGCTATAGACTTAAAACACTTTCCAAACATTGTCAAGTACATCCTAGATCGTGGACCAAGACAGGTAAATTTGAAAATATTAAAGGAAGAGGCAGAACACCTAAACCAATTGATACTGATGTTAAGTATCTTTGTTTATGAAGCCTTCAGGACAGAAGGAAGACTGTCACTGATCTCAATCATGAGATAAACAACCAGGTACCACATGATAGAAAAGTGTCCAGATGAACAGTATCAAGAAGACTGAATGAGAATGAAATATTTGGTTATGTATCAGTTGAAAACCTTTACTTCTGTCTTTAAATATTGTTAAGAGACTCAAATGTTCTGAAAAGTACAAAAACTGGACTTTTTTGTGATTGGAAGAGGGCTTTATGCACAGATGAGTCCAAGTTTGAAATACTTGGGTCAAAGCGTAGTTTGTACGCCAGACGGAACAAAGGTGAAATATACTTACCTCAGTGTACACCACCTACCATAAAGCATGAAGGAGGCAATGGGATGGTTCGGGGGTGACCTTCTGCTAAGGCGACAAGAGATGTTTAAAAAGTAGTTGGAATAATGGGCTGGCACAAGTACCATAAGACACTGATCCTACATGGTATACCCAGTGGTTTGCATATTATTGGTAAGAATTCTACTTCCAAGAAGATAATGACCTCAAACATTCATCTAACCTATACAGAAATCGCTTAGTTACGAAAGAAGCTGCTGGAGTCATTCATATAATATAATATCCCCAACAGAGCCCCGATCTCAACCCAAATTAACAGATCTGTGATATGGTAGATCAAAAACTTGACAAATCAAAAGTTATTTCCAAAGAAATATTATAGGAGTGTACTAGAAACATTTGGAGTAAAACTCCAAAGGACACTTTGATTAAATATGTTGCAACAATGCCCAAAAGATTGTATGCACTTATTAAAGCAAAGGGGAACACACAATATATTAACTGTTTACTGAACTCAAACACTTACACTGAGTTTCTGTTGTACTGGACCTGAAGATTAATAACATGTTGATGTTTCACCTTATTTATCTTCTGCTGTTCTTTAAAGTAGCCTGAAATCTAATTTATAATTTTATCCTAACACTTTTACACAGTATTGTGCATTTACCAAAAGTATTTGTTTTGTTTGTTTGTTTGTTTCTTGAATTTTGCGCAAAGCTACACGGAGGCTATCTGCGCTATCCGTTCCTAATTTACTAGTGTAAGACTAGAGGGAAGGCAGTTAGTAATCACCACCCACCGCTAACTCTTGGGCTACTCTTTTACCACCGAATAGTGTGACTGACCGTAACATTATAACGCCCCCACTGCTGAAAGAGCGGGCATGTTTGGTGTGACGGGAATTCGAACCCACGACCTTAAGATTGCGAGTCGAATGCCTCAATCACCTGGTCATGCCGGGCGAAGTATTATTATAACACACCAATTGCTAACTAGTTCTTATCTTACTTTTCGACTGCTTATCTGTCTTCAAGAAAGTCTTGAAAAGGATTGTCTTTCATACGCTATATTTCCTCCGGGTATATTATAGGACAGTTAGTAACCACTATCCAATTGTAATAATAGCAACATTAATAAAAAGTTACTTATTATAATTATATTTAATGATCGTATATATACAGGTTGCTAACTGTAAACACAATTGATGTTAAAACGCTTCTCTTTTATTCTGAATTTCGTACTGTAAGACTAACAATAGTTAATTTGTACTTTTTAGGATGGATGTTGAAGCATCCAAAAAATAACTAACAAAGATTGGTCTTTCAAAAGCCACCCCTTTTTTTTCCAATAGAAACACGTTACTTCATTAAACTTTAACCACTCAGCTCTTAACCATATTTCCTGAACACAACACTAGTAAACCCCGTAGCTCAAAAAGAACAAAAGGTAGATGTAATTTCCTTCCTGAGCCTTGGTTTACAGTAAACTTCTTTAACGTTCAACTAAACAAATGTTTGTTTCGTTCATGCACGTTGGCTCAATGGTATATGTTGTAATTGAATAGTGGAAGAAGCTTACAATGCTAAAAATAGATTTTCGATACCTGTGATGGGCAGAGAAAAGGTAGCCTATCATGTAGCTTTGTGTTTAGCATCTATCCAGCAAACCATTAAAGTTTATTTTATAACTATAGCTAGCTTAGAAAGTTAAAGTTAATGCATTATTTACAGATGATGTAATATCAAAAATTAGTGGTTGTATTTTGTGTAAAGCTATTGGAAGGTCATCTCCGCTAGACGTCTTTAATTTTCAAAACACAAAGACAGAAGAAAGATAGCTAGTTAATATTTTGGATTACTTTCTTTCAATCTACGGTCTATGGACTATAGACCTGCAGATTTTATGTTCACGTCCTGTTACTGCGGGCCCATCATGGCCAGGTGGTTAAAACATTCGACTCGAAATCCGAGTCAACTCTTGGGCTACTCTTTTACAAACGAATAATGGGATTGACCGTACATTATAACGCCCCTACGGCTGAAAGAACTAGCATGTTTAGTGTGACAGCGATTCGAACCTACGACTTTAAAGTTACGAGTCAAGCGCCCTAACCACCTGGCCATGCCGGGCCTGGCTGTAGATGCAAAAATAATTGCTAAAAGTGTAATTATAATGAAAAAAAAAGAAAATATAACACAGTAGATTTCATTAAACTAACTGTAAATAGACGAGTTATATGTAAGAAGTAATTTTAAATCATCAGCTATTTACCGTTTAGATTCAAGTCACCAGTATACAAAATATAAACATACTTGTGTATTTGATAAAGTGCACATGAAGGGTGAAAAGCTGGTAGAATATGTTCATCAGTTACCCATCTACTGATGTATCACATATGCACAAGTCATTATGACACCAGTATAGCAAAATCTATATATAACTTTCTCCGAAAACTTGAATCATTAATGATAATACATTTATAGTAACTAAATATATTTCTGGAAATTTATTTACTTCGTCATGTAAGTTATATAAACAGAGTAAAACTTGGAGGAATTGGAATCGTGAAATTATTAGATAAATGGTTATTTTCATTTCTCGAATAAGTAATAACTTACAAGGGAGTTGTAACAATTATTTTTTCCCAAATGTATATTTAAATATCTTAATATATCTGTGAATTAACAACCAATTAATTTATAAGTAAAGTTTAATGATTAGTATGAGAGTATAATGTTACATCTGATTAATGGTTTCTGAAACAATTTCATAAAACACTGGTTAATAGTTCAGCTCTCTTTATATTTAGCGTAATTTGGTGTAATGTTGAACAAAGTTATGTAAACAAAATGCGTTATGCATAATACTATTGTAGAAACCAGTAGTTCACAAAAGTAACTTAAGGTGGCGTTTTCTAGTTCCAGTTTATTATACGCTGTGTATTTCCTGCTACTAAGACTTGTTTAGTGATTATAATGTAAATATTTCGTTTAACTGTGGGTACCTTGAGATGAATGTTGTAGGATGATTTGTTAGTGTGTTCAAATTTCAAATAACGTTTCAATGCCCAACTTTCTCAATTGTTTTTTTTATAAGACTTGGTAATATGTACTGTTTTCAAAAACTTTACCAAATTATTCTTAGAACTTTGTAAAATCTAAAGTGCAGCTCATCTCTAGTAATTATCTGTTACAGGTAATAGGACTACTTTCCTTCTTGTCATTACTGTTTTAGGTAGAATATCAGAGTAATAGCTCAAAGTTTGTTTTGAAGTTCGGGAAACCTTTCATATATTTTTGTCGTTAATAAACTTGTACTAAACAAGTATATTCATTATACTTTTTAATTACCACAAAATCTGTTAAAATGTTATGGTGATTTGTAATACACACTTATGAATAGGAACGTGAGAAACGTAACTTTTTCACTTAAACGTTATATATGTACACAACCAATATGCAGGTTTTTAAATATACTTCTGACATTACTGTATCTATTTTGAGAAATTTTAACGTTTTAAGTTTTCTTATTTAATATCAGAAACTTTTCACTTATTGCAAGTGTAGTTTTAACAGTTTAAGTTTTAAATCTTAATCACTTCAATATCATTCAAGATTCAGCTAAGTATACGTCAACCACAAGTACTGAGAAGTTATGCTGATAACTGCAACAAGCCTAGTTAACTCCTCTGATCTCTCTTTAAAATCTCTAATCCTAACATTCCTAGATAAAATTAAACCTTTAAAAAGAGAAAACTAAACTAACTGTGGTAAACAATGAAGTTTTTTTATGGTTCAGTTGCCCTGCTCTTAATTTCAAAATGGTGGATTTCTTATACCTCCCCACTCCATTTTTCTACATTACCATAATTTAATTAGAACTAGGTAATTTGTGGCATATGGTAATATATAAATGTTCAGGTTCATTAATTGCTTACACTCAATTAATCAATTACTCTCATATGTGATTTGGATGACTGGAATAATTGCAAATAGTAATAATTAGAAAAATTAACTTCAGTTAGTTAATTATATTTGTTGCTAGGGGAAGTGAAGCTTCCTCCATTTTGTACATATTAATGACTTTATCAATTTATCTAAATAATTATTTTTCATTGATTCTGGTCACTGTCCTAGTGATTGTTTTTATTAAAGAAAGATATATAAACTGATAAAACAAAATGTTTACATGTTCACCAATTTCCACGTATACCTTCATAACTTTGTACTTTGGTCATCTTCAGGTACAAAAGTGTCATTTTCCTCCAGAAGTGCTGTTCCCTCTTTACTGAGGGTTGATCCTAAATACAACCCACAGTACAAACATATATTCTAATATGACCAAAGGGTAGTCTTTGTTGTCAAGGAAGAAGTGTTCTAGTTCATGTTGTAGCCCTAATTCTTCTTAGTGGTAAGATCTGTTGTGAGGTTAGGGTTAGTGTAGCCACACACCGAGTATAATTCTTATTATGAAAAGGTATACAGAACTGTGTTTTATTGTACACATACTCTTTATAAATCTATAACCTGATGCTGTTGGAGAAACATAATGCATATGAATTACCATAATTTCAGTTATAAGTATACTTTGGATGGGACTAACCTAGACAGTGTCGTGGAAGAAAGCAACCTTGGTAAATAGTTGAACAGTTTCTAAAGCCATCCAACCAGTGTGCTGTTGCTAGTGGTAGGGCAAATAGGATTTTCAGTTGTATCCTTAGAAATATTGAATATAAGCTAAAAACGGTTATTTTATTGTACAAGTCACTGGTTAGGTCACATTTGGAATAACATTTTCAATTTAGGGCTCCTTACATTAGGAGATACACCAAAATGTTGAAATAGTTCAGTGTAGGGTTACTAAAGTGGTATCTGGGATGGAGAGGTTACCACAAGGAGAAGCTGAAATCTTTCAAACTGTTTCCTCTTGGAACAAAGAAAGTTGGGATATCTGATAGAGATTTTTAAAATTGTAAGAGGAAATGCTTATGTTGAACAGTGAGAAGTAGGGTTAAGAGACATAAGTATAAATTTTGATATGGTAGGAGCCATCTTCAGCTAAGACATTTTCAAATTTGTAACAGTGTTCTTGGCCTTTAGAACTAGTTGCCTTTGGATGTTGTAGAGGCAATACATTTCAATGAAATTAGTGAAAAAAAAAACTTGATTAGTACATGAATTATAAGGGCTTTCTTCAAGATTTTTATTTAAATTACTTTAGTTTATAGGATTGGAGAGCTTAGATGGACCAATGGGTCCTATGTTGTCCCAGGACATTATGTTATGTTAAAATGAAGAAAGGAAAACAATGACTCAGTTTCTGTTTATTGACAATATTATCAAATATTTATACAGTATGATTTAATTATACTTGCCCGAAGAAATATATTTACATATTAAGAAAGAAAATATATTTTTTTATGTTCATCTAGTTTATCCTTTTGAATTACAGGATTATTAATTCCTGTTCACTTCCCTATGTGTATATTTTATTTAAAAATAATAGCTGATATTTTAAGATTGTTTATTAACAAAATAATAACTGTGGTATTTTATTAGAATATGAGTAAAGATTTTCTCATTGTTACACATAATTTTGAATCAAAGAAACTGTATCTCAGGTTTAATTTGTGGTAGGATAACAAGAACTTTGTTTAATTAGTACAAAACTACACAACAGACAATATATGCTCTATCAACCAGAGGGAATCAAACCCCAGACCTTAGCACTACGAGTCCATAAAATCACGTATGATCTACTTTAGAGAGAAAACGAGGAAGTAAGGGTGAAATTAGGTCTATATTTTACTATATTAATCTATGGGTGAGATAGAATTATTCCTTGCACACAGAAACCACATGAAATTAGGTCCATATTTTACTATATTAATCTATGGGTGAGATAGAATTATTCCTTGCACAGAGAAACCACATGAAATTAGGTCCATATTTTACTATATTAATCTATGGGTGAGATAGAATTATTCCTTGCACAGAGAAACCACAAAGTTTATGATGTACACTGACATGGCGTCATATTTTCTAAGCAGTTGATGTATTTTTGAGGATTTAATTAATGTTTTTAATGCATACTATCACCTTGGCTAAGTACTAGTATTCAGTGTGCATGTGAGCTAAACACCATTATTAGGAGAATAATGTTGGCCCTTTATTTTTGATATCCTAAGGTGTAACACTCACAAGAACTGGTTACCCGCAGAATACTACAAAGCAGTGTTACCTGAGCAGTTAGGCATTTTGTCAAGATGTCAACCACATTTTATGTGTGGGTAATATCATGCAAAGTTAAGACTTCAGTATCTGTGGCTTATTTTACTGTGCTGTGTGCTTATTGTAATAATAACTTGTGTACTTGCTTAATTACAGTATGCACATTGCACAGTAAAATAACCCACAAGTAGTAAAATCTTAATTGGTAGGCCTAGTGAGTATGCAGCATTATAGTAGACATTGAAGTCTACTTTGATGAGATAGAAATTTTATATATTTATATAATTCAAAGTTAAGTGCAGAGGATAAATATTTAATTTACATGCCATTGAAAATATTTCATATACACTATCATTAGTGTATTTATGTAGAAGTTAATAACTCATCTTGAATGTTTGAAACTTAAAACACAGAAGAGGAACTATGTTTTTAGTTTCGTATGTCGATTTAAAAAGTTAGTCGATGTTGTTTACGTTTAATGAGAAAGCATCTCTACATCTTTATTACATCCTGAAAAATTCCTAAAACTTTGGAACTTTTAACATAAATTTCACTGTTTCCAGAGTAGTTTTTTTGAAATAAGTATGCCTGTATCATTCAGTTAAATGTCCATGTGTGTGTGTTTATATATACACAAAAAAACGTATGATGAAATATGCAAAACAGATTATTCATTGTCCAACAGCTAAACTAAATTAACTTTGTTACTCCCCCTATTGGTGGGTAAGCACTTGAATTTGAAGGAATAAACATAATACATAACAAAAGGAACCTAACTGAGGTTTGTCATATCTAGCTTATGGCATACATTTACTCTGGTATATGAAGCTTTAAACCTGCTAGTTCTTTCTTTCTTTTCTGAAGATATGACGAGAAAAGCATATCTAGTAATCATAAGGTCAAAGGCAAGCAGGATGTGGCATCATTATTACAAGGGACCTACCGTTAAATTATTACTGTTAAAATCTCTTTTTTTGTGTGTGAGGCAAATGCAAAAATACCTTTAAGTATAGGTTTATTATAGAGTGAATAGTAAAAAGAAATGACATTTTTTTAAGTTGAGTGTAATTCAGATTTTTATGAGAAAAATGCTACTATGAAAGATAATTATGTTTGTTTATTATTATTTGCCCTCTTCTCATACCTCAAAACAGATGGTGAGAGGGAGAAATTGAAAGATACACACATATATATTATATATATCAACTCTGTTAGGTGGTAGCTTTCATGTCTAATTAATAATTATCTTTCTTAGTCTAATTACTAAATGTAGGTCTATTTGAAGAACTGTTCACATATACAGAAGCAATCTACTCTGTGTCTGAAATCCTCATTTCATAATTTCATACAAATAATTTTGTTTCTACAATAAAGATTATCTTTTTATGTGGTTAAGAAAATTAAGTTTCCAGTCCGTTTAAAAAAAACAAACATTTTTTAAGTCAATATTTAAAACACTAAAGGTGACTTTAATCTGTACAGTTACCCGTTACAACTACATAAACTATTATATTTTAGTTATCTAACGATAGTTTTTCAGTCTTGTTACCAATCTGCCACTTCTGGAAGTCCATCCAGTTCATGACCACTTGATGATCTCATCAGCCCTGAAAAAATTGTAAAATAATGATGCACGTGAACAAACTTTCAATGTGTATTAAATGTAACTAAACTGCTAACAGTTTTACAACTTGCTGATAACATACATTCCCTCTGTCACTTCCTGTTTCCTAAGAAGGGTCTGTAAAGTCAGAAATCTTCAAGTGTTGTCTTATAAAACACTTAGAAGTAGTTTCCAATGACTCAGATATAAGTAATTTTCAACTAACCATAGTCCAACCAACATATGCCATATCCGTATTAACTTAATAATACGAGTTTAACACGTCTATACATTCAAACACTCTCTTTTGTAACTTGCTTTTATCATGAACTTACAAAAAAAATCACAATGTGTCTCATTTATATAGCACACTGTCTTTAAACAACACAGGACCCGTTGGTTCATCTTGGCTGTTCCGTACTCTAAACTATGTTGAAACTATTAACAAATAAATCAGAAGAAAAATTCTTAAAGCAACCCCTTACCATGTTGACTGTCCAATAAAAACGATTTTGTTAAATGACTTTGCAAAGCATCTTTCATCAGACTTTCCAAAACTTTTCCCACAAATTATATAAATCTAATGGGTCTATAATTACTGGGACAATTTTTATCACCTTCCTTGAAAAGAGGAGTCACTTTAGCCAACTTCCATTCCTCTGGAAGTAATACTTGTACAAAATTACTGTTAAAATTATAGTTATTAAAAATGAACACCAAAGAGAAGTTACTTTAGCTAACTTCCATTCCTCTGGAAGTAATACTTGTACAAAATTACTGTTAAAATTATAGTTATTAAAAATGAACACCAAAGAGAAGTTACTTTAGCTAACTTCCATTCCTCTGGAAGTAATACTTGTACAAAATTACTGTTAAAATTAAAGTTATTAAAAATGAACACCAAAGAGAAGTTACTTTAGCCAACTTCCATTCCTCTGGAAGTAATACTTGTACAAAATTACTGTTAAAATTATAGTTATTAAAAATGAACACCAAAGAGAAGTTACTTTAGCCAACTTCCATTCCTCTGGAAGTAATACTTGTACAAAATTACTGTTAAAATTATAGTTATTAAAAATGAACACCAAAGAGAAGTTACTTTAGCTAACTTCCATTCCTCTGGAAGTAATACTTGTACAAAATTACTGTTAAAATTATAATTAAAAATGAACACCAAAGTATGTCATTTGTAAACTATACATAGTAAGCTTAACTTAGGAGAAAATAATTAATTTGGTTTTATCCATTAACTTACAAGCTCAAAATACTCAGTGCATTAACAGTGGTCAAAATCCAAGCAGAATGTTGTATATTTACGTATCCAAGCTTTAATATAAATATTTCTTATTGTTACAGTCTCATCTGAGGTGAAAATAAAACTTTTATAATTCCCAAGACTTAGAAAATCTAGTTCTTCATACAAGAGATTATATATGTCTAACTGGTATTCTCACCAGTAAACTGAGAATCATTTTATAATTAATTAAACTAACTTCATGTTCCTAAGCCTTTCTGTTAAGGAAACTTTAAAAAAATAAATAACCAAAATACTAAATATAACTTTGTTTATGAATATGTGTGTTTTCTTACAGTAAGGCCACATCGGGCTATCTGCTAAGCCCACTGAAGGGAATCCAACCCCTGATTTTAGCATTGTAAATCTGTAGACTTACCGCTGTACTAGCGTGGGGCACTTTGACAGTGAACAGCATCTTGTAGTTAAAGCCTTTCTTAATTTGAGACAAACCTTACAACATCTATTACATTCCCTTTTTTTTAAACAAGGCTCGAATTCATGGTAATTTAAGGCATAAAAATGTGAAAAATGTTATTTTTTGTTTCTTATTATTTCGAGCACGATAACAAGGTAAAGCTAGATGTAGTATTTAAAAATATATATTTGTGAACACTAAATAGCATTCTCACAATGTAATTTCAGTGATACAGTGTAATTATACAAAGTAAGTTGATAAGATAATCAGCAGTAAGTGGGTAAAATGATTTGATAAAGTTTTTTTAAAACAAAATAATATTACATTAAAGGTGTCACATTCTCACAAAGATCTGGACAGTTTGCTAGAGGAAAGCTACATTCGGCAATCTGCTGTGTCAATCACGAGGAACTGAACTCCCCAGATTTTAGAGTTGTAAGTCAGTAAACTTACTACTCCGTAACCAGAGAACAATCTGGAGAGAAAACTATCTTAACAAAATTTGTACTCTGTAAAAATATGAAAGTGTTGCTTAATTATCACTGCCTGTTTTACATATTTACACAGAATAAGAAGCATTTTACAAAATGTCTTTGTGTATTACCTTACAATTGGGTAGAACAGAAATTGCCATAAAACTTATCCGTCCATATGTAATGATATGACCGCTACACAGAATATCTATGATGTTACATCCAAACTTTGTGTACTGGAATACCTGCACACTGTTCCTGAGACTGAAATAACATTCTGTACAAAACTGCTTCAAATCTGACCAACTTAATGGATTCTACATTGTTCTCGTGTATATACAGATGGAACTTACTTAAAAATTAGAGAATAAATTAAGGAAAGGAAAGTAACATGGCATGGACAGGTGGTTCGGGTGCTCAACTTCGTAATCTGAGGGTCGAGGATTTGAATCCCCGCTACACCAACAAGCTTGCCCTTTCAGCCATGGAGGAATTGTAATGTGATGGTCAATCCCACCTTTTGTTGGTAAAAGAGTCGGAGGTGGGTGGTGATGACTAGCTGGCCTCCCTCTAGTCTTGCATTGCTAAATTAGGGATAGCTAGCACAGATAGCCCTCGTGTAGCTTTGCAAAAAATTCAGAAAAAAAACAAAAAAATTGAGGAAAGTAGCATACCTAGAGCCAAACAGCTACAGGACATCATCATCTAGGTTTTGGTTCAAAAGTTCTTCCAGAGAAAGTGTTATTACTTTTGACTGGGTACTGGTGAGAGGCAAGACCTGTCTCTGTCCATCTGCACCCACTGCTGTTGTCTTCTCTTTCTAAATTGCAAGTAATGATTGAAGTGTAAGGACTTACTTCCTTAGTACGAAAATATCTCAAGCTCTTTTATTTATCTTCTGTTTCTACACATATCACCCTAGGTTTTCTACATGATATTTAAAAAAAAAAATGTTATAATTATTTGGATGGAGCTATTCTGCCCAAATAAACTTTAACCACATTCAAATATTCATATCTGACATCTATCACAAGTAATAGGCAAAACACTAAAATTTACCTAACCCTTTCTGTAGTTAAGAATATTGTGATTTTCCTGAAGAAAGTGAATTGTACAAAACCATTATTTAATAAAGTCCGTGTGTGTATCTGCTTTTACTGCTGAAATCCTTGTCCAGTTGTCATCAAACCTGGTGTGTATCTTTAAGTCTTCCCAAGTAGCAATATAAGGGGGAGAAGTTAGGGTTCTTACCTGACCCTTCACATCACCCCAATGGACTCGTATGTCTTCTCTGTGCATGGTATCCTCTTATAACTGACAAACTAGATGAATGATTGTCACCAAACCTTGTATATTCCCTTAGTGTCTCCTGAGGAGCAACAGAGGGGGGGCAGGAGCATTTGGATTTTACTTCCTTATTTTGCTCAAGGCCCTTCTATCTTTATGTATTTTCAACAGGTGTGTCAGCTAGTACTTACTCCAACATCTTTAGAAAGTTTTCTTGTTATTTACTAGTGGCGGATGTCAAATATGTTTCTAACAGCAACATAAACCACACTTCAATAATATACATAATACTTAGAAATGCTTGTTATACAGCAAAAACTAAACCAAACAAGTATTTTTTTCTCTTTCAAAGTCAACATAGAACAGTGCTTATAAAGTGAAGAATAACCAATCTCTCACCTAGTTCTGGGTAAAAAAAAATTCTTACCAGGGGAAGTGGTAACAAATGTCTCTAGTTTATTTTTCAGACTGTTAACCTCATGTTCTGGTGGTCTGTATTCAGTTTCAAGATTCTGGTCCAACTGTTGCCACTGTTCATCCAAATTACTGACATTCTACACATGCAGACAACAGACACACATAAGCGTGTCAAAACTCTCTCGCATGAATGTAAACAAGACATTACATTTCTGACAAATAATAATGGAAACACATACAATAAACCTATAGGTACGAAACAAGCATACATAAAAGAAGTAGAAATAAGACATGAAATATGCTATTCACACAATTTCATAGATTATACTCGATTTTGTTACCGACATTTTTAGGTACACAACTGTGTTGAACCAGTTCAAATACAGCCCATACAGAAACAACATATTAAGATGTTACTTACAAAAGCCATTAAGTTTTACAAGTGTATGAGTAGACAACACTAGTCGAGCATATACAATAAAATTCAACTACACATAAAGAAGAAAACAACATGCAACATACAAAAAGACCAGTTTGCCAAAAATGATATGGATGTATGTACGCGTATTAACTGTGCTAAACAGCCCCAAAATTGGAAAAAATGGAATGTATCTCATGTTTTCTATCACTTTCTTTAATATGCAAAATCGTCTTTGAGATTCTATCTTGTATACATGTGGCTTTATATGTTCTTAATTTAGAAGTTACTCTGTACTTTGTGCATGTTTCATAACTATGCTGAGCACAGCACAGATAGTCCACTGTGTAGATTTGTATTTAAAAACAAACAAATGATTCTTGCACAACCTTCTGTGTTGTCAAATTTAAAATTAAGAAAATATAAAAGGAAAAAATAAATAGAAAATCAATACCTGAAACAGACATAATTAAAATTTAAAATTTTACTAATTTTATAAGTAGTTTATGAAGTTATAAGATTAAAAATTAAAATTAGGTGCCAAAATGGGTGCAGCTCGGAAGTAAGAAAAACAGGCAAAAATTGATATCAATCCGTATGTTAAAACAAAAAACACCACCAGAAAGTTACATCAAACAGATATTCATGGTTACATATCTATCAAAACTTTAGAATAACAGAGAATGAGGTAGGCTTGTCTGAACAGAATTACAACAGTAACTTATATATGCACAGTATCTACAGCTCAACGATGTATTTTTAGAAAAAATAATTGTCATTAATAGGGACGTTAGAATTCGTTTGAAATTATATAGGACAGTAA